>NW_017670529.1:312467-345570 GCF_001879085.1 Nicotiana attenuata
ATGAAACACCGGATGCACACTCGACAAGCTGGGTGGAAAAGCAAGCTTATAAGCCACCTCCCCAATCCTCCGAAGTACTTCAAAAGGCCCAATGAACCGAGGACTCAATTTACCCTTCTTCCCAAATCTCATAACACCCTTTATGGGTGAAACCTTCAGTAGAACCTTCTCCCCAACCATATAGGACACATCACGGACCTTCCTATCAGCATAACTTTTCTGTCTCGACTGCGCTGTACGAAGCCGCTCCTGAATCACCTTCACCTTGTCCAAAGCATCCTGCACTAAGTCTGTGCCCAAAAGCCTAGCCTCACCCGGCTCAAACCAACCAACTGGAGATCTACACCGTCTCCCATACAAAGCCTCATATGGAGCCATCTGAATACTCGACTGATAACTGTTGTTATAAGCAAACTCCGCGAGCAGTAGAAACTGATCCCATGAACCACCGAAGTCAATCACACAAGCACGCAACATGTCCTCCAGTATCTGAATCGTGCGCTAGGACTGTCCGTCCGTCTGAGGGTGAAAGGCTGTGCTCAACTCAACCTGAGTACCCAACTCTCGCTGCACGGCCCTCTAAAACTGCGAAGTAAATTGAGTGCCCCTATCAAAAATGATGGAAACCGGGACACCATGCAAGCGAACAATCTCCCGGATATAGATCTCTGCCAACCGCTCCGAAGAATAGGTAGTACAAATAGGAATGAAGTGCGCGGACTTGGTCAGCCGATCCACAATCACCCAAATAGCATCGAACTTTCAAAGTCCGTGGGAGCCCAACTACAAAGTCCATGGTAATCCGCTCCCATTTCCACTCTGGAAACTCTATCTGCTGAAGTAAGCCACCCGGTCTCTAATGCTCATATTTCACCTGCTGACAATTGAGGCACCGAGCTACAAATCCCACAATGTCCTTCTTCATTCTTCTCCACCAGTAATGCTGTCTCAAATCCTGATACATCTTCGCGGCACCGAATGGATGGAATACCGCGAGCTGTGGGCCTCCTCCAGAATCAACTCCCGAAGCCCATCAACATTGGGCACGCATATTCGGCCCTGCATCCTCAATACCCCATCATCACCAATAGTCACATCTCTGGCATCGTCGTGCTGAACTCTGTCCTTAAGGACAAGCAAATGAGGATCATCTTACTGACGCTCTCTGATGCGATCAAATAAGGAAGACCGAGAAATCACACAAGCCAATACCCGACTGGGCTCCAAAATATCCAACCTCACAAACTAATTGGCCAAGGCCTGAACATCTACTGCAAGAGGTCTCTCCCCAACAGGAATATACGCCAAACTCCCCATACCCACCGCCTTCCTACTCAAGGCATCGGCCACCATATTGGCCTTCCCCGGATGGTACAAAATAGTAATATCATAGTCCTTTAGCAGTTCCAACCATCTCCGCTGCCTCAAATTGAGATCCTTCTGCTTGAACAAGTGCTAGAGGCTACGATGATCAGTAAACACCTCACAAGACACACCATAAAGATTATGCCTCCAAATCTTTAACGCATGAATAATGGCAGCCAACTCCAAATCATGAACGGGGTAGTTCTTCTCATGGGGCTTCAACTGACGAGAAGCATAAGCAATAACTCTACCCTCATGCATCAGCACACA
Source organism: Nicotiana attenuata (assembly GCF_001879085.1). NCBI lineage: Eukaryota > Viridiplantae > Streptophyta > Magnoliopsida > Solanales > Solanaceae > Nicotiana > Nicotiana attenuata. The sequence goes on from NW_017670529.1 coordinate 314,103, forward strand.
CCCAATACCAACTCTTGAAGCATCACAATACACGGTATATGAACCTGAAGCTGATGACAAAACTAATACTGGAGCTGTGGTCAAGGCAGTCTTGAGCTTCTGAAAGCTCGTCTCACACTCATCCGACCACATGAAAGGAGCACCCTTCTGAGTCAACTTGGTCAAGGGTGATGCTATAGATGAAAATCCCTGAACGAACCGGCGGTAATAACCCGCCAAACCAAGAAAACTACGCATCTCCGTGGCTGAGGACGGTCTGGGCCAACTCTGAACCACCTCTATCTTCTTCGGATCAACCTAAATACCCTCGCTAGACACCATGTGCCCCAAGAAAGCCACTGAACTAAGCCAAAACTCACACATGGAGAACTTTGCATAAAGTTTCTCCTCCCTCAATCTCTGCAATACCACTCTCAAATGCTCCGCGTGCTCCTCTTGACTACGCGAGTACACCAGACTATCATCAATGAAAACTATGACAAACGAGTCGAGATACGGCCGGAACACGCTGTTTATCAAATGCATGAACGTTGCTGGGCATTGGTCAGCCTAAAAGACATCACAAGGAACTCATAATGACCATATCGGGGCCTGAAGGCTATCTTAAGAATATCCGAGTCCCTGATCTTCAACTGGTGATACCCTGAATGAAGATAAATCTTGGAGAACACTCTCGCTCCCTGAAGCTGGTCAAATAAATCATCGATACGAGGCAAAGGATACTTGTCCTTAATTGTTACTTTGTTCAACTGCCTGTAATCAATGCACATCCTCATCGTGCCATCCTTCTTCTTCACAAATAGAACAGGTGCACCCCAAGGCGACACACTAGGACGAATAAACCCCTTATCAAGGAGTCCCTGAAGCTACTCCTTCAATTCTTTCAGCTCCGCTGGTGCCATACGATACGGTGGAATAGAAATGGGCTGAGTGCCCGGCACTAGATCAATACCAAAATCAATATCCATGTTCGGTGGCATGCCCGGTAGGTCTGCAGGAAACACATCAGGAAAATCCCTCACAACTGGAACAGAATCAATGCTGGGAGTCTCTGCACTGACATCCCTCACAAATGCTAAGTATGAAAGACAACCTTTCCAGACCATACGCTGGGCCTTCAAGAATGAGATTAACCTGTTGGGAACATAATCAGACAAACCTCGCCACTCAATCCGTGGCACACCCGGCATAGCTAATGTTACTGTCTTGGCGTGATAGTCCAAAATAGCCCGGCACGGAGATAACCAATTCATGCCCAATATCACATCGAAGTCCACCATGCAAAGTAACAGAAGATCCACTCGGGTCTCAAGACCCCAAATAGACACAACGCACGATCGGTATACACGGTCTACCACAACAGTATCGCCCACAGGAGTAGAGACATGAATAGAAGAAACGAGAGACTCGCAGGGCGTATCCAAATAATGGGCAAAATATGATGACACATAAGAGAAGGTAGAACCGGGATCAAATAATACAGAGGCATCTCTTTGGCAGACTGAGATAATAACTGTGATCACAGCATCTGAAGCAATAGCATCTGGTCTGGCTGGAAGAGCATAGAAACAAGCCTGACCACCACCTGATCGGCCTCCCCCTCTAGGGCGACCCCTAACTGACTGACCCCACCCCGAGCTGACTGAGCGGGTGGGGAAGTAACTGGTGCAGAAGCTGAAGGCTGACTACTCTGCTGAGATGACCCTCCCGAAAGACAGGGACAAAACCTCTTAATAGGACCCAAATCTCCACACTCGAAGCAACCTCTCGCGACAAATGGCGGTAGGTACTGAAGGGAGCCTCCCGCACCGGGATGCCCACTAGAAGAACTAGGCATAGATGAGCCCTGAACTGATGGTGGCTGAGTCGAACTCTGAGCTGGAAGGGCACTGAGAGACGAGTGACCCTGATGTGAACTGTGAGAACCATGGCTAGATAACCCACCACAGTGACCTGAACAGGCTGTCTGAGCATGTCTGAATGAACGGCCTCTGCCATGCTGAAACTAACCTCCCGAAGAAGAACCACCAAAGCTACCAGATCCTCGAGGCCTCTTGGCCTCCCTCTCCTCTCGCTCCTGGCGACAAACTGACTCAATCTCTCTAGCAATATCAACCACCTCCTCATAAGAAGCACCAGATACTATCTCTCTGGTCAGAAAAATCCGTAGCTGATAGTTGAGGCCATCAACGAACCTCCTGATCCTCGCCCTGTCTGTGGGAACTAGCCAGATAGCATGACGGGCCAACTCGGAGAACCTCATCTCATACTGCGTCACGGACATGCCCTCCTAACGCAGCTGCTCGAACTGCCTGCGCAGCTCCTCCCTGCGGGAATGCGGTACATACTTCTCTAGGAAGAGAATGGAGAACTGATGCCAGGTAAGGGGCGGTGCGCCTACAGGCCTACGCCTCTCATACGCCTCCCACCAAGTGAAGTCAGCCCTAGAAAATTGAAAAGTGGTAAATGCAGCTCCGCTAGTCTCCAGAATCCATGTTGTACGTAGAATCCTCTGGCACTTGTATAAGAAACCCTGGGCATCCTCGCCCTCTGCTGCGCTGAAAGTCGGAGGCTAAAGTCTACCAAATCTCTCCAGTCGACGCTGCTCGTCATCAGGCATAACTGGAACTACATAGTCCTGAGCAGGGGAAACCGGCTGGGCTGGTGGTGCCTCCAGTGTCTGAAGTCCCTGCACAACCTGCTCAGGTGTGCGAGCGGCGGGAGTTTGGGTGCCTCCCCCGACCTGTGAAGTAGCTACTGTAGAAGCCGCGACTGCCTGAGCAAGGCTGGTGCACACGGTCAGAATCTGGGCCAAGGTCTCCTGGAGACCCGGAATGACAATAGGCACAGTCGGTGCCTGAGCTGGTGCTGCTGGAACGTCCCCAGCTGGGACCTGATCATGAACTGGGGCGACTGGTGGATCCGCAGGTGCTGCCCTAGCTGCTGTGCAGGCAGCATCCCTACCCCTACCACGGCCTCGACCGCGTCCTCGGCCTCTAGTGGCCCCAACTGGTGGTACTGGTGGTCGTCCGTCCTGGCCGGTGGCACGCGTCCTCACCATCTGTGAGAGAATAGAATAACAAAAGTTTAGTACTAGGATCAACAGTTTCGCACGACAAGAACTCAAGAATATGAAGTTTTCCTAAAGGTTCTGCAGCCTCCCAAGGATAAATACAGACGTCTCCGTACCGATCCGCGAGACTCTACTAAACCTGCTCATGACTCGTGAGACCTATGTAACCTAGGCTCTGATACTAACATGTCACGACCCAAAAACCAACCTGATCGTGATGGCGCATATCGTAGAACTAGGCCAGCCACTTATTTTGAATTACTCTATTTTCCAATTGAAAAGCTTAAGAAAACATCATGTTTTAACAGAAATCCAATGATATAAAAATAGAAGTTCCAAAACCAGCGGAAAGAAAATACAAGCCCGACCTCGGATGTTACCAGTCATGAGCAAAAACTACTACAACTGTTCGAAATAACAAGACTAGTACAGTCTGAAAATATCCAACATATAAACTAGAGGAAGATAGGGATGGAGAAGGCGGAACTGCGGTCGCCAAGCAGCTACCTAGCAATCTCCAAGTGAAAGTCTGCACAATATAATCAGCAGCCGTTACCGTGACCAGAGACACCTGGATCTGCACACAAGGTGCAGGGGGTATCGTGAGTACACCAACTCAGTAAGTAACAAGTCCAACCTATGGACTGACAGGTAGTGACGGACCAAACCTCAACAGGTAATAACATATATCTGAATAGGAAAAGTAGACATGATTACAGTTCAAGTAAAGTTCAATAGTATTTAAATGCAATCGGAACAATACGAAGTTCAAAACTCAGAGATTTTACATATACCAATGCACAACTAGCATGATCAATGTTCCATGAACCTCCACTCACAAGTACTCAACCCCTCGGTACTGTATATGGCCATCCGGCCCAGGGAAGATCCATCCCGGAATATACATCACTGACCGCAGTCATCCAGTACCGAGGACACATGCCAATCCAGCCTCACGGAGAAGATCCATCTCCCGGTATAATACTTCGGACAAGATCCATGTCCAGGGAAGATCCATCCCTCAATATCATCATCTGCGCTCACTGGGGGTGTAAAGACTCCGGAGGGGCTTCTCTCATTAGCCCAAGCGCTATAACAAAGCCAACGAAGGCTTGTTCAATATCTCGCTGCGGTGTGCAGCCCAATCTCATATTGTCACTCAATATCAGGCTCTCGGCCTCCCTTAGTCATAACTCACCAGTCTCACACACGGGCTCCAAATGTCATGATACTAGCCCGGTCGACAATAAAATGTGGCAAATAGTAATAATCGAGACTGAGACATGATATAATATGCATGAAAAGGACTGAGTACAGAATATCAGTAAAATAAATGATATGACAGCAAGAAACGACCTCTTGGGTCTCAATAATATCGGCGTGAAGCCTTAACATGATAATCAGCATGATTTACAGCTCAACAACTAGATCACATAATTACAGCACAGATATCAGTAAAAAAGAACCACTAAGCGGTGTTCTCGAATGATCCAGGCCGCATTTCCCACGGTGCACACCCATACGCCCGTCAATTGGCATAGCATCACCTTCGTAATAATCATAGAACACATAGTTCGGGGTTTCAAACCCGCAGAACCAAGATTGGAAGCGTTACTTACCTCAAGCCAAGCCAAACTCTAGCCCGCGACGCCCTTTCCTCTCGATTCGGCCTCCAAATGCCTCGAAATCTAACCAAAATCAGTTCATAACCATCAATATATGCTAAAGGAGTGAAACCCACACGAAATTGATCAAATTACAACACAAATCCCGAAATTGACCAAATCCGAACCCCGGGCCCACGTCTCGAAATCCGACAAAATTTACATCAATGGAATCCTTATTCCCCCACGAGTTCATTCATACCAAAAATACCAAAATCCGACCACAAATGACCCCTCAAATTCCTAATTTTAGGTCTCCAATTTTTCCAAGCCCTAACCCTCATTCTGCTACTGATTTTCACATAGATTTCAAGCTTACAACCTTAAAAATCATCATAAAAACGAGTTTAGGGATCAAGGACCTTACCTCTAAGAAACCCTCTTGAATTCTCCCTTGAATTTGCTCTCCAAAGCTTCTTCCCGTTTGAAATGTTATGAAAAATAACCCAAATTCGCGAAGGGTGAAATATATATGTTCTGACCCAGCAAAACCGCATCTGCCGTCTAATTATCGCACCTGCAGACCTGCACCTGCGGTCCCAGGTGCGCATCTGCGGATTTCACTTATCCGCCCAGCCACCGCACCTGCGATCAAATTCTCGTACCTGCACCATTGCAGGTGCGCCCAAAGTTCTGCATCTGCGGCTCCAACCTTTCCCTCTCTTGGCCGCATCAGCGACTTCATTTCCGCTTCTGCGGGCCCTCACCTGCGGTTCCCAAGCCGCAGGTGTGGTTATGACAGGAACTGTGCACTTTAGCTGCCAATTCTAACTCAAAACCTCCCGTCAGCCACCCGAAATCACCTCGAGGCCCCCGGGACCTCAAACAAAAGCACGAGCAAGTCATACACCACCTTCCAAACTTGTACCAATCTTCAAAATACCTAAAACATCGGAACATCAAATTAACCATGGATTCAAGCCTAAGAACTCTAAAAACTTCCGAGTTCCGCTTTTGATCAAAAAGCCTATCAAACCTCGTCCGAATGACCTAAAATTTTGCACATAGATCCCATATGACAGAACGAACCTACTGCCACTCCGGGAATTCCATTCTGACCCCGATATCAAAATCTATCCTATCAACCGGAAAACGCCAAAAATCCTTTTTCGCCAATTCAAGCCTAAATCTACTGCGGACCTCCAAAACACATTCCGATCGCGCTCCTAAGTCCAAAATCACCTCCCGAAGCTATCCGAATCATAAAAACCAAATTCCGGGATCGTTTGCTCACAAGTCAACTTTCGGTTGACTTTTCCAACTAAAGACCAACTTAAGAGACTAAGTGTCTCAAACCTTCCCAAAACCATTCCGGATTCGAACTGACTAACCCAATACCACATATTACAGATGAGCAAAGCATAAAGAAGCAGAAATGGGGGAAACTGGGCGGTAACTCATGAAACGACCGGCCGGATCGTTAAATGACTCCTATTCTATTAAGGAAGGGACATCATTTGGTAAATATTTAGGGTTTCCAATGTTCCAAGAAAGACCTAAAAATGCAGACTTTCAATTCCTTCTAGATAATTTTAAGAATAGACTAGCGGGATGGAAAACAAACTTCCTAGTTATGACAGGCTGCACTACTCTTATTAAATCTACTCTGAACAATCTACCCAACCATATTATGCAGTATATTCAGATTCCAACGCATATCACTAATAAAATGGAGCAATTCCATTTGACTTAGATCGTAATATAAAACTTTTAATTCAAGCTACATATGTATCTAAATTGCGTAATAAGGGAGACCAAATCTACTGGGGTCTGACACCAATGGGAAATTTTACGGTGCACTCCATGTATACCAAATGAGAATTGGAGGCACAACAACTTACGATTAATTCAAATACTTTTTCTTGGAGTTGGAAACTTCCTGTTCATCCGAAAATTAAAAGTTTTATCTGGCTTCTATGCCACAATAGGCTACCAACCCGACTTTTCTTAAAAAATACTAAAATCATCCAGGATGCAACTTGCTTTTACTGTCAAAGGGAGGAAGAATCAATAAAACACATTTTCCTTGAATGTGCAAATGCTAGGAAATATTGGCAGGAATTAGGACTCATGCACCATATTAATCACATTACCCACTTTTCAGTCACACAAAGTTGGTTACGTAAGCTAATAAGCTATAAAGATATTAAACTCCCTTTCAACATAAATCCTTATACCTACTTACCACTTAGCTTATGGAATATTTGGATAACACGAAACAATAATCTTTACAACATGACTAAGGATAACATTCTTCTCAAAGACACATCTCAACAAGCAGCTAAATACACCTACTTGGTTGCTTCTACGCATAAGACTAAGCATAAAAGAAAAATTACTAAAAATATTAAATGGAACCCCCCAAATACCAACTTTTATAAGCTCAATACAGATGGAGCACATTCAGCCACCACTGTTGGGATTGGAGGACTAATTAGAAATTCCAAAGCTGAATGGATATTGGGTTTCTCAGATCTGCACCACACGACTCATCCACCTCGGCAGAACTCTATGCATTAACTCAGGCCTAAAATTGGCTTATGAAAATAACATAAGGCCACTGGAGGTGGAGGTGGATGCAATGGAAGTTACCATGCTAATACATACTGATAATATTGCATTCTCTAACATGATTAATGACTGCAGGTACTATTTGGGCCAGCTAGGTAATCCTGTAGTGCAGCATACGTACAGAGAACAAAACATGGTAGCAGATCAGCTAGCAAAGGTAGGCCAAAATTTTGGAAATGACTATACGCCAAGTGTGTTTGAAGATATTCCAACTTTCGTTGCGCAAATTTTTGAGAAAGACAAGGAATGTTTGGCACGACCTCCACCATGCCAAGGGACTGCTTGGCAAAATCACAGTGGCAATCTTGATCAGCCACCTTCATATGTAATTAGTTGTCATAATGATAATTCCACTAGGAAGACCATAACAACCGTAACTATTAGTAGCAATCTAGTACTTTGTAATAGCACAATAGTTTGTGATAGGGTGCCGGTCAGGCCCCAACCTTCTGTACGCATTACTTAATTATTAATATATCTTTCAGACCAAAAAAGAAAACTTAAAATTAGTGGTTTCAATTTTTTATTTTTATTTTTATTTTAACACTTTTATACATTTATTAAAATTAATACAGGTTTAACGGCTTCGAATTTCTTTGACAAATAGTAATTGTTTAATCCCTTTCCAATTCTTTTTGATTGGGGTTGGAGAGCGATCCATGAAGGATTTTACCATTGGAGAAAACATTAGCAAATGTTTTGTCATTTCTTTTCTCCAATTATCGATATTCATATCACTAATACTATGTTTTAAGTACATTTTTATTTTAATGCCCTAAAAGGCTGAAATACGCAAGTTTCCCCCGCCGTTTATATAGAGGCAGTGAAGTTCCAAGAGCAAAAAAGAAAAGGAGACTATAGAGAGTATGGCTATGGCTCTTCGAGTTAGACGCCTGAAAGAAGCTTATAGGCTTCTCCCTCTCATTTCTCCTGGCAATATACTCGTAAAGGAGAGCAATTTGCTTCCGCCTCTTTTGAATTTATCATGTGCAGACATCAATACAAAGTGTGGATATATATTTCATCAGGATCAGAGGTAACAATTTCTGTTTGCTGGATACGCCAATTTGAAATTTCTTATAAAAAGTAATATTTCCACTAGAAAGCGTGTTCATGATTTGTATATTTGAAGGCAATTGCATTTACTATTTTTTTGTTTTGAACTTTTACCTATTAATTTTGTATCTTTTGTTTTTATTGCTCCATATAGTGGTTTGAATATTTTTTTAAGCTGCTATTTTGGAGGTTGTAGTAGTCTTCACTTGTACTTGACAGTCTTTTTCAGGTATTCAACTACTATATCAGAAGCAGTGCCAGAAGAGCCTGTTGTACAACTCGATTTCCCTTCCTTCATTAAGTCTGCTATTGATAAGCCTGAAGGTGAGCTACTCTCACTTGGTAGATGCGATTTAGTTATTTCGAGGAAACTTGTGACGATGAAACCACATACTGAGGTCACATTTTGATTATGTTTGGCTACTTTTATCTGGCAAAAAGTCATAAGTTCTTGGAATATTTCATTGATTTGGTGGTATTGGTATCTAAACATTTGATGGATATTTCCAACAAACTAAGTTGATAAGCCAAGTTAAAGAAACTTATTTATGAAGAAAGAAGAAAACAACCTGAGCTGGAGGAAATTTTTAAGTAGCTTCGCTTTCCTGTATGACGGTGTTGTGAAGAGCGTGAAGCGAGGAAAAGCGACAAGCCCTTTTTCGCTTAAAGCGTTAAGCGGAATTAAAAGAAATATTAAAATAAATACTGCATAGACAACACATGTAACTGTAAGCAAATGCTCAATAATTCAATGTAAAAACTAAAGAGTAGCGTCAATGAAAGCACAAAATGAGCATCCTATTCTTGTACAAGATTGTCAAATTCTTGTATTCCACTATCATTACTATTTTGCTTGCCATCTTCTTCTTCTGGTGCCATTAAAAGAACAACTGAAGAACAAAAAAAAAAAAATTGGCAGTCACAACAACTGTAGAAAAACTGAAGAACAAAAAAAAAAATTGGCAGCAACTCGTTTTAATTTATAGCCCAAAAAACGAAACAAAAAAGAAGAAGAAGAAGAGAATGAGAAAAAGAAGAAGAACTGAAGAAGGATGCTGGCTGTAATGTTTCTTAGTAAATCATACGACTTCTATCTGAAAGGAGGAGGAGGAGGATACAAAATTTTAGCAAAAAGTGAAAGTATTGGTCTATAGTCTGCTGGCTGTAATGATGGTTGTTTCTTAGTAAATCATACGACTTCTATCTGAAAGGAGGAGGAGGAGGAGGAGGAGGAGGAGGAGGATACAAAATCTTAGCAAAAAGTGAAAGTATGGTCTATAGTCTGCTGGCTGTAATGATGGTTGTTTCTTAGTAAATCATACGACTTCTATCTGAAAGAATATCATGTCAAATTTGCCTTCGTCATTCCTCGTCTCCTCCACTTGTTTTTAATGGAATGCATGCAAGCAGTGGATTATGACAATGTTGTTCATGAAATTCTTGGTTAAGCCATCAATATCATTCTTTATTATGTTTTGAATACTTCATGTCTATTGCTTAACTTTTGGTGTTACAAAGTATTTCATTATCTGGTTGTAACTGGATAGATGTGCACAGTTGTCTCATGTCCGTTGCTCTGAACTTTATTCCTGAATGATTTGAACAAAATGTGCAGGCCCTTCTCATTGTTGGTTAAATGGAATTCCGGATAAGAAATTTTTGAAAGATGGCATCTTCCTAGTGCTCGTAACTGGATTCCTAGATAGTTCTTCAATCACCGAGGCAAACTTTGTTAGCATGCTTGAGAAAGTGAAGTTTCTCCAGCAGAGGTAGAGTAGATCCTTAAACAAACTTCTTTTGTCTTAGTTTTCTTATAAACATCTTTTTACAGATCTGTGCTTTCTTCTAATGTTGCAGATATCCTTTCCTTCAAATAATTGGTTACCAGGGTATCGAGAAGATCCCACTTTGCTCCAGTGATGTATGCTCACATCTGCTTGGGAGAACCTTGAAGGGAAACATTGCTTTTCCTCTTCTGCTATCTTACAAGGATGTTCTGGAGGTATATTCACAGAATTTTGCTGCTCAATTTGTGCAGTTCACAATATAATTTTCAATCTGTTTTATCATACTATAGTGTCATACGACAGCATAGCTGTCTCAAAGTGCTGGACCTTCTTTTGAAGTATTGTACTTAGTCAGAAGGGGGTTGCATATCTGTCTATTCAGTGAGATCTGAACATTCTGTTATAAGTGGTACCTGGATCCTGACCCTTCTTATATTGGTTTGCTAACTTGTGGTCTCTGTTAGTATAAGTGTATCCATCGGTATTTCCTTGCTAATGTTCTAAAGAAAGCAAGATAAACTCTATCATGTTAAGGAATAATTTTCGATTGTTTGGTAGGTTATTGAAACATTTTTTTCATGTCCCGTCATGGAGTTATGTATGACACTGGTTTTTTAACAGGGAGAGAAAGATTAGTAAATCTCTTTTAAGTCCTAACAAAAAATATGAAAATCGATATACATTGTAAACTAAAGAACAATGCTTCAAAAGTTTGTTTAACATTCTTAGAAAGTCAAATTGTGGACCAAATGGATGTACAGAACTTAGCATAACCTCATCATTAAACTTTGATTTTATTTACAGTATTGGTCAAGTAGTTCGAATTTTGTGTTAGGCTTTTGCTAATCTCCTTTAATGTGCAAAGGACCACTTATCTGGTAGTTAGGCTTAGAAATGTGTCGGCATTAGAGCTAATTGGCATTATGCTAGAAGATGCAACTGGTATTGTGGGTAAGTACATGTCATCTATCTTTTTGTTCACGCTTTTAGATATGGTTCAGGACTGGAAATATTGTGCTTAATCGTTAAGTTTGCGGCTCCCTCATTAAAAACTTGTTGGTCGGTGTTGGGTTAAGATCTGGCTTCTGATTCTTGTAATTTGTCCATGTTTTTTGGGTCTTGAGTATTACTTTGTTGCTTGGTGCCTTCCATACAGTTAAATTTTGCATATGCGTATAATAAACATTTGCTTTTGGGTGATATTTGCTCTTGGCCCTAATATCCGCGTTTCTGCAACCTTTATTTCATTTACTCATGTTCTGATTGTCACTGGATTCATTCATTAGTTATGAATTTGACATACTATTCCCTTTGTTAGATTGCTAGTGAGGCCTGCTATGTGATGTTTAAAGGTTTGAAGAGTCCTTCAATCTATTATGGGAACGATGCAGAAATGGTGATTCTAGACAAAGGTATGCTGTGTTTCCCTCTTTCATATCCGGCATGCTTTTGGAATGGGATCGGGTGTTTTCACGTCTTACCATAGTGCCGGCTTTGTCTTGATTTCCGATTGATGAACAAGAAGGAAAATGGAATAATTCTATTTTTTACTCGCCCCAGGCTACGTGTCCTTTTATTTTTATGAAGTAAATATATTCATTAATGGCATCGAGAAGATGAAAAAAGTACAAAAGTGATTCTGATAGCTCCATTACATGAGAATTAGGCTAAGACTAGGGAGCTTAAAAATCCAAAAAATGGTCAATGTTATCTACAGGGGACAGCTTGCACCAGTTAAACAGATTCATAAAACACCTAGCTTTCAAAAGCGATTTGGAGTTGAGACACCATCAAAACATCTATGATTTCTTTCCATCCATAGAGACCAAAAAATACTTGCTGGAACCATTCACCATATGTTCTTGATGGTTTTATCAACTTTCCAGCTTTCATAAGCTTCCTTTACTTTATTGGCATGACCCAGTTAAGTCCAAAAATCGAGCAAAACATGTTCCTAAGATCTGCTGCTACTCTAGATTGGAGAAGAAGGTGACTGATGCTTTCTAAGTTGAGAAGACACATGTAACATCTATTTACAAGCTGAATGTTCCTTCTACAGAGGTTATCCTGGGTCAAACATGCCTCATTTAGTGCTGTCCAACTAAAGCAAATTATTTTTGTGGGTAGCTTTGTTGTCCAAATTAGCTTCCAGGGCCAGTTATCTATCATTGCATTTTTGGCACATGCATGGTTTTATCCTGCTTTAATTCCCTCATCTCAATCTGTCAACTTCCTGAGTATTCATTGTGCATCTCTCTAGCTTTGAAAGTAGTTGCAGTAGATAATTGAGTTTACAGTTGTGGACATTCCTCCTCAATTCCTAGGAGTTACCTGCTCTATTCTGTGAAATTGTTGAATCTGGATCAACTTTAATCAAAAAAAGATTAGGGAATTCCTCTTTTAGAATAATGCTGTCCAACCATTTGTTCTTCCATATATTGATATGAACTCCATTTCGCACTTTGAATTATGGGTTCTTCCATAAGTTGCATATGCTTTTCCACAAGCCTACTCCAAGTGGCTGTCTTGGGAATTTTGAGCACCAGTGGTTCTCCACCCACCATTTTGTCTTAATTATGGCTCAACACGCCCCCTCATGTATTAGCCTATTTCTTTTTCTTTTTTTCAGGGGCTAGACACTTGTACTATATATTTGCGTGGTAGTGAGATTTGAACCTGGGACATCTTGCCTACTCCGATACCATGTAAAGAAGATGGACTTTAGGCCTAACTCAATCCCAGAAACTAGCTCATGATATGAGGATTGCCTAAAACCATATCAGCAGACAACAACCCATTCTCTCAACCAGTGTGGGACCTTCTAAGAATGGGGTCCAACATTGGATAGTCTGACTCGAAATAGCTAACGTATCTGTAAAAATTTCGCTGGAAAACTAGGGAACATATGCTCTGATCCTTGTCGGAACCTACTCCAGTGGTCAAATCCGCAGAACTCCAGATGGTTCAAGTTGGAATGAGAAATTGATCCTTAAGAGCAAAGCCTCATCCTCGAAAAATGAGATCTTGTTGGCGCGTGAGATTTGTATTACCAGCGTTACTCATTGGATTTTGCTTAGCGGAAAATATTGGGTTTTTGTGGTGATGTTGGATATTGCACATCACTCATGAAAAGAAGTTAAGATCTGATAACTTTCAGCCACCGGAAAATGCACGGCAATGATATTTTCTTTCTGAATGTTGTTTGTTACTGCGCAACGAATAAAGGCTTTGATACTTCAATGAACTGTGTGACCTTCTCGTCTGAACGTTTAAGTTATTAGAAAGAACACAGTTTATTTACTTAATCATATATGTCTCAACATAATATATAAGTAAATGCAATACAGAGAAATTAGCCTCAATTGTTGGGTAATGCATACCCTATAGCATTAGGTATTGCTAGTCAAGTTGCTAGATTTAAAACTAGAACTTCAACAACTTGCTAAGATTGAAGAGGTCTCATGGAGGCAAAATCTAGATGCTTAAGGCTTAAAGAAGGGGACATATACACCAAGTATTTTCAGAAAATGGCAAACTCTCACGGAAGGAACACCTATATTGACAAGCTCAAAATTGGCAATGAAATCATTGAAGAGAGGGGGCAGATTAAGGAGGAAATTTTAGACTTCTATCAAAAGCTCTATACTGAAAATGAGCCTTGGAGACCAATTGTAGACTTTGAAGATCTGGCAAGTATCGCAAGTATCACTGAAGAAGAAAAGATAGAACTGGAAAAAGCTTTTGAAGAAGAGGAGATTCTAGCAATTATTCAATCATGTGCACTTGACAAGGCATCGGGTCCGGATGGCTATATAATGGCCTTCTTCCAAAAGGCATGGAGAATCATCAAGGCAGATGTAATTCAGGCACTCAACCATTTTCCTCAACACTGTCATATGGTTAAGTCTTGCAATGCCTCATCCATTGCTTTAATTCCTAAAAGGAAAGGAGCAATTGAGCTCATGGATTATAGACCAATAAGCCTAATTGACAGTGTCTATAAAATAGCTGCAAAGTTACTGGCTGAAAGATGGAAAAAAGTGATTGGGAAACTTATTTCTGGACATCAAAATGCCTTCATCAAAGGCAAGCAAATCACAGATGCAGCCTTAATTGCCAACGAAGTTCTTGACTAGAAACTGGAGAGAGGTGAATCAGGCATCCTTTGTAAGTTGGACATAGAGAAGGCCTTTGATCAACTCAACTGGAAATTCCTCATCACAATGCTAAGGAAGATGAGATTTGGTGATAGATGGATCAAATGGATTAAATTCTGCATTAGAACTGCGAAATACTCAGTCTTGGTCAACTCCAGCCCAGTTGGTTTTTTTTTCTTCCTACAGAAAGGTATCAGGCAGGGAGACCCTCTCTCCCCCTTTCTCTTTATTTTGGCTATGGAAGGGTTAAGTAGAATGCTTGAAAAAGCAAGAGACCTGCAATGGATAAAAGGTTTTGAAGTAGGCACTAGTCAAAGGAATGTAATTACAATCTCACATACCCTCATTTTTTGTGGAGCAGAGTCCCAGGTGCTACACTTAAATCTAACACTTCTTATTTTTGAGGCACTATTAGGGCTACACATTAATATGATGAAAAGCTACATTTATCCGGTTAATAATGTTCAGATTTGGAGACTCGGCAAACGTCTTGTGTTGCAACATTTGTACTTTTCCAACAACATACCTTGGGCTACCACTTGGTGCTAAATTCAGGTCAACTGAAATTTGGAATGGTATATAGGAGAATTTTGAAAAAAGGTTGGCTACTTGGCAGATGCAATACCTCTCAATGGGTGACAGACTCGCGCTTATCAATAGTGTTCGGGACAACATCAACACATATTTTATGTCATTATTCCCCATCCCAGGCAAGGTGAAAAAACAACTGGACAAGATTAGAAGGAATTTCTTTTGGGAAGGTAGCAGCGAAACATACAAGTTTCATTTGGTCAAAGGGCCAAAAATCACACAACCTAAGTGGGCGTTTGGACATAAGAATTGTAAAGTCGATGTTTGAGAGATGTAGCTCCTACTACGGTGTTCAGTCTATTTGTAGTGAATTAACTACACCTTTTCATCACCTACAAAAGACATAACTCCCGTGGATCTCGGGGATCCCTCTTTCTCGGGGTATTTCCTGGGTCAAGTATTCCGCTCGTTTGATGTCAAAATTCCAGAAAAAAAAGTGAACAAGCGAAAATGGTATTTGAAAATTAGAGCTGTGTTTGGCTGTTTTTGAATTTTTGTGAGTGATCTGAAGTGAAAATTTTGAAAAACGGCTTTTTGGAGTTTTCAAATTTTTGGAAAATACTAAAATTCATCTTCAAGTGAAAATTGAAAATTTTATGGCCAACACTCATTTCGAAAAGAAGTGAAAAATTTTCGGCAAAAAAGTGATTTTTTTTCTATGGCCAAACGGGCCCTAAATCCCTTGGTGGTACGGGCATAAAATCTAGCCATCCACAGCAAATGCATGCTTATAAAATGGCTTTGGATATGTGGTCAGGAATCACCTGCTCTTTGGAAGGATGTGGTGGCTGCAAAGCATGGTGTGCAGAGCCATTGGTGCACCAAAACCTGTAGAGCTCCACATGGTGTAGGATTGTGGAAGAACATAACCAAACTGTGGGATGAATTTTACCTGCAGGTTCCAGGTTGGTAATGGCACAAACATAAAGTTTTGGAAAGACAAGTGGCTGGGGAATTCAGCTTTGCAAACTGATTATCCTAATCTTTTCCTGATCTCCATTAATCCAGACTCCACCATCTCACAAAATAGAGCAGACAATGCATGTAACCCACAACTCAGAAGGAACCTACAGGATTGGGAGCTTGAAGAACCTACTCAACTTACTTGAAAGATTAGGAAACTGCATAACCAATGAGCGGATTTCAGACAGACTAAGATGGGGTGATAAAGAAGATGGTCTATACTCTGTTAAAGCAGGATATTCAACTCTTTCTGCCCAGAATGAGATGGTGGATAATTGGTCATGGAAATTAATCTGGAAAATGAAATTACCCCCTAAGGTGATTTGTTTCAGCTGGACAACACTCTACGTAGCATGTTTGGCTCAAGACAATCTCCGAAGAAGGAACATACACATTGTCAACGGATGCTATATGTGCCATCGGAACATAGAAACCAACAGTCATCTTTTATTACATTGTGCGGTTGCTACGGATATCTGGAACATCTTCTTTTCAGTTTTTGGACTCAGTTGGGTCATGCCTGAGAGGATTAAGGATGCCTTCATATGTTGGAGTTCTTGGAAAGTTGGTAGGTTCATCAGGAAGATCTGGAAAATGATTCCTGCCTGTATTTTTTGGTGTATCTGGACAGAAAGGAACCGAAGATGTTTTGATGAAATATCAACTCCTAATCACACTCTCAAGGCTAATTGTCTTTTATTTGTATGTAGCTGGACTGCTGGAGTGATCTCTTTCCTGTAAACTCCACTGATAAGTATTTGGACTTTGTTAGCTCCTTATCTTTAGTATAGGGCACATTGTAATTGAGCTAACAAACTCACTTTTGCATTTACTATCTTTTTTACTATTTGCATCTACTTGATGCCATTAATGATATCCCTTACTTCATCCCCCCAAAAAAAAATGTTATGGCTCATCCTTGTAATGGAGGACAAGCCATACCCTGTCTAACTGATATTGCTTTTTCTGCCTCAGGAATCAGGAGAAGAAGTTAAGAAAAATAGTTACTGGTTTCGTTAACTAAATAGAAATTGAACTCCTTGTATATTGTCTGTGTGTATTTTGAGCAGCACTTGCATTGTATTGGTCTTTCTCCCATCTATATCAACTGCACCCTTTGTATAGCATGTAGAATATTTTTCATTCATGTTTCCCATATGCTCTTCCTGATATTCTGAGTTTCTATAGTAAGTTTGATTACTTTATCTTCGGGGATTAAGGATGCAGACCAACTAAAAAGAGTAGAATAGTTACAATGTTACCTTGCTTTCCATGTTTTTATATGCTTCATTTTTCCATAAAATAGAGTTTCTGTATGTCCATTTTCCTTCTATTGTCATAGTACTGAGGTTCTTTCTTACCTTCTGCGATATCAGCAATCAAGGATTTCAGAGCGCAAGAGAGTGAGGCCCCTAAGATCCTGACAAGCACATGGGTAAAGCCAACTGATGAATTCAAGGAACCACCTCTCTGTTTCCCCTTGCGAAACCTGTTTCTTTACTTTCCAGGTAGAGGTTCCCCTGTTGAGCTGTCCCATACTGTTGATTTAGCACTTTTTTAAAAGATTATTATGAACATCACCATCTATTAATTACTGGGGAGGTGCAAGGATTTCTGCCTCAAATGTTCAACTTGTGTGTTCTGCCGTCAGTAAGAAATTATGAAGTACATCCCCCCTTCCTCCCTCGTCTTCTTGTTGCCATGTAGAAAGAGGGATAATCAGATAAGAACAGAACAGAACAATTAACTACCTGAAGAAGCAATCAAATTCAAGGTTAATTTGTATGGAATGGTGAATTATTGCTCTTCCAACTGAAAGGTAGAGAGGATAACATTGTATTTCATGTTACTCATCAAAGAGTAGTTTGTTAAACTATCAAATTAAATGTTGATAATGTTCAGTGCATAAAGCAGTGCTATAATAGAAAGTGGTAAAGAGGTACCCAGTCGGTGTTCTCTTTCAACCGCTATGATGTAGCTTGGAGTTATGGTGGAAGATATTTGAGATTCGAAACTGATAGCTATCTCAATTTACTTTCGAAAGCTTCCCTTGTCTAATAATTTTCGGAGATGATAAAAAGAGGTGTTCCCACTATTTCAAAATTCAAGGATTGTGATTTGCCTGAAGCCCCTTCTTCCTAGCATTTGTCACTTATACTTTAGTTTCTGACTTTTCTTGCAGGTGGTATTTCAGTTGATGAGAGTGGCAATCGCCTTTTCCTTTCTGACTCCAATCACCATAGAGTTATTGTACTAGATGGCAATGGAATGATTTTAGACTCTGTACGTGTCAGGCTTGCATGGGTGGCTTCATGATATTTGATGATTATATCGTACTGCTAAAGCATAACTGGAATTGCTAATGCAAACATTATCATTTTTGACATAGATTGGTTCTTCTCCTGGTCATGAAGATGGAGAATTTGAATATGCGAAGTTAAAGCGTCCGGCAGCTTCTTTTTATCATGCCGCTGAGGACTGCCTATACCTTGTGGACTCGGAGGTAATAGCATTGAAGCTCTTTATGTTTCTTATGATATCCTATCTCTCATTGTCTAATTTTGTTGGTTAAGAGGGATAAAAAAACGTAAAGAAAAGGAGGTGGGGGTGCTTGATATAGCAAAAAGTGAAAAATAAAACAACTCCATCACACATGATTTTTGATCTTTTGGAATGTCCAAATTGCTAACTCACTTGCAGAAAAAAAATCAGCTGTTAAAGAGCTACTCTCATTTAGTCATTCATTTCTTAAAGCATCATGTGCTGTGTTTCATCTCAAACTAACTATGAGAATATTCTAATAGTCAAAATTGTCTTTCTTCTTGCCATAAGAGTATTATATACATGAGACTCATTTGTTAATCGTTCTATGTCCCTAAATGTTATATAACGGGGATAGAGGGAGTAAAAACGTTCGGCAAAAGAACATTAAACTGAATTAATGAGTGTCGCAGAAGCATTAAGCATAATTGCGATTTTATTTGTGTATTAGCAAATACAGCCTGGCTTAAGCTTGCTATTGATAAGCGAGTTGAGCTCGTACCAGCTCAAGTTTGGCTAGTTTAAGTTACCGAATTCTTCTTTTCAAACTTTTACATATTTATATTTTGTTAAAAATAAAAGCAAAGGTATACATTAATTGAGTTATTTGTTGGCAATTTGTTTTTGAACAAGTCAATATATCTTTTCTAGTTGCTAGTGTGGAAAGATTTTAATGTTCAGGTCCTATCTAGTATTAGTTTGGAATAATATTTTGTTCTAGTTTTTCCCTACATAATTTTAGATATGCATAAATCATATAAAAAAGTTAATGAATTTTTTAATAGATAATTTGAGCTACAGTAAAGTGATTCAAGCTCAGCCTTGTTTACTTTATCCAGAGAAGCTCAGTTTTCTGAATTTATTGGGTTGAGCTTTTAACATAAACATGAACTCAAGAACTTGGATTAGCTGACCTTGATTACGTGTTTACACCTCTATTTTAAGTGAACTTTGTGAAAGAGAGTGGTAAAAGCAAGGCAAGTGTGGTTTTGCAAGTTTTGACTGATGTAGTTTGTCTCTTTCATCGGCAAATGAGTCTGCAGTCATTCTTAGACTTTTGGCTGCATTACATGGTCACCTGAGTTTGAAAAGGAACTGTCAGTCCGCTCAAAGTGAATCTCCTTATATCCCTTTTGGTTCTTTTGAAGATAACATCCATCTTCTTCCTAAAGAAAGTCTACCTTATACTAAATTACAAAAGATAGCATGGCCCCACCTTTAGTTTTGTCAATGTAAGCGTTTTTATTTCTCTATTAACAACCACGATGTAGCAGGGAGTCCTACATGTTCCCCATTTGATCCTACAGAATACACAATTTTCAATATTTCTCTTAATAGTCAAATGAAGTAGAGTAGAAACTCAGCATTCAAATTATGATTCAGAGTGTAATACACTAATACCTGTGCTCCTCGCTTCACCATGAGGTTTATTGTTGTTGAGTTAGCCCTCAATCTACAGTTCTCACCTACAAGTATCACACTTTCAGTTTTTTTTTTTTTTAAATGTCAGTTAACCTTTTTGGGAAATCATTGGGTTTGTTGTTGTTGTAGTTAACCTTTTTAGGTTAATTGACATAAAAAACTATACCAACAGATATTCTGTCAAATGGGATATAGAATGATCTTGAGATACTATGTTACTCAAGACATTATGACTTCCATGCATCTCCTTTTTTTGATACTTGAGTAATAGAATGTTCTACTGCTTTACAGCCTTGAGCTTTTTGTCCTAGTGGTTGAAGACACTTATTAGTTCATTAGGCTTCCCTGTTATTTCATAACGCTAACAAATGTGCCCCTGGTGTGAAAGAATCATGCTATTAGGAGAGCTGATATGGGGAGGAGGGTTGTGGAGACTTTGTACCCAAGAAGCAAAACAAATAAAAATAGTAGCATTTGGAGCTGGATATTGGGGAAGCTTTGGCCTGGAAACGATCTAAATGCACAGTCTGAAGAATTGCAGCCGGACACATTGCTGTTTCCGTGGCACATGCTGAATTCTCCAAATGGCGATCTCCTCATTTTAAACCGCAGGTAGATACAACAGCTGGTCCAATTATCTTCCAAGTTATAAGTCTGCAAATGCTTTATATTATTTCTCCCTCACCAAGTTCTAACCTCTAATTCAAATGCAAGGCACATCACACATATTTTGCACGAAGATTTTGTAAATTAACCTAGAAGACTAGCTCTGAAACTTTTTCTATTTCGTTTAATTGGTGAAGTGTAAAGGCATAGTCTTGCTTGTTGATGTTCTGATTCAGCAATAGGAAACAAGAGTGCCCTTTATTGGTTCTAACAATCTATAGGAAATGGATCTTCATCTTTTAGAAAGCACCGATTGTCGAACAATAAGGAAAAGAAAATGAAGCAATAATCACATGATGGATGCAGGGAACATAACTTGTTTTTGGAATTCCTGCTTGCTTTTTCTTCAATTGCAAATCGGATCAAGACGACCGCAACAGCAATGCCTTAAATCAAGCTAGTTGTGATCGGTTATACGAATCATCACTATCCATTTCGCTCAATTTGAATTCGTTTCACTCCAATATTAATAATTTAAACTCTTTAGTAATAGAAGTTCTTTACATCTTCTGTTAACATACAAATGCCAAGTAGTTGGTTTCGCCTACATGGATCTTCCCATTATCCAATACATTCTGTTTTTTCACTAAATTTGCATGAATTCTACGAGACTGTAGGTTTTTGGGCCAACTTCCTTATGTGATTTTGGTCTACCTCGTTCCCTTTTAACACCTTTGTTGTCATGGTTTCATACCTACGAACCGGTGTATCTGGATGTCTGTGTAGGACATGACCAAACCATCTCAAATGACCTTTTCTCATTTTATCTTTTTATGTGCTACTTGCACTTTCTGCCGTGTATGGTCAGTTTTAATCTTGTTTAATCTTGTGTGTTCGTACATCCATCTTAATATTCCCATTTCTACAATATTCATTTTGTTGATATTCATTTAACACTTCATTTTTGTCCTCTTGACTGGTTCTGGCATTTTGTTCAATTTCTATTATTTTGTTCTTGGAAACATTTCAGTATATATTCTAAATTTTCAAACCAAACTCTGTAACTGTTTATCTGGTCATAGCTCTTAAACTGTGTGATCTATCTGTTTTTAGGTCTTAAGCTTTATAATTTTTTTTCCGGTGGCATAACTAGGTATGTTTGTATCACATAACCAGTTTAAGAAATTGGAAATGATCGGAACATATGCCCGATATTGGTTTTCATTTTTGTTTGAAAAGAATATTTGACCCGAACTGGCCAACATTTCATGAACTTAGAAATTGCATATGATGAAGATGAACAAGTTTGTCATCTTGTCTCTTTGGTCCCTTGAAGGAAAATGGAATAATAGAAGCCCAAACATTCTCTTTCCAACTTATATTTTGCAAAATTTGTTTCTGGATTTTGAAATTAAATATCTTGATAATTTCTGCACTTGTATATGTAAAATTCTATGGTTTGAGCTTTGGGGTTGCCCTCACTTGAAATCTTTTTGCATGCAGCTGCGAGACATTGTGGATCATGGATTTAGCCTCTGGTGTTATCAGAGAGGTTGTTAAAGGTATAGAAATTATTTCCAAAAATGGTCTTAATTTTCTCTACTCTAACAGTTAGCCTTGTCGGTTGTTGACTCACCCATACTCTAAAAGGATTTTCAAATATTTTGGAGATCTGTGAGCCATTGATCCTGGAGAAGTCTACGCTTTTGAATCAAATGCCTAGTGATTGGTTGCAGCAGCAAGGAGATGCAAATTACTCATCAAAGAGAATTCCATATCTTGAGCTTATGTCTTCTGTCACAACTTTTCAGGATCAGATGCTCATCTGTGATACAGGTAATCATGTCTTAATTGAATGCATCCGTTGTAACTTCTGCTTTGTTTGATTCAACTATTGATTTGTGCTTATCTGAAGTTGGTCAGACTGTATTAAAACTCAATAGAGACTCGGGTTCTATATCAAGCTTCCAGATCTCTAATTTGGGGATCCTTGGGTTTCCTTACTGGTCCTCATCTCCTCTTGAACGAGTATGTGCTGCGTAAGTGTAACAAATTAAAGAAGTTCTAGTCATTGTTCTTTTCTGCTTTCTCTGGGTGATTATGTTAATTTACTGTGTCGATTTCTGCTTATGTTACAGTGATGAAGCATTGGCAGCAAATCCCATGGATCACCTAGAATCTTTCAACTTGTTGCCAGGTAGTAAAAACCTATTGGTTACATGTAGTCTAAATAATAAGTGAAAAAGCTTTTGTCTGGAAAAAATACTTATCTTTCAGCTGTTTATCATTACCTATATTTATGTACCTTCAATTTTGTATCTTCTTTTTCTGGATCAGATTTTCTTCCAAGAATTTGGTTGTAATTTTTTATAAATTTTGATTTGTTCCAAAGAGGAATTTTTCTTTTTTTGATTTACTCCAGAGGATGAGACTAGAAATTACTACATAAGTAGTTAGGTAAATATTAAAAATAATACTTTAAATGTAAATGGAGTATGTTGGATCAAATTTACTTCTGAAGTGGCTTTGGAGGTACAATCTGGAGGTTAATGGTTTGTGGAGAAAGGTCATCTTGGTATGGATAAAATGGGCAACGGTACTCTAACACTGTTAACAGTCCCTATGGGGTTGGGTTATGGAAGTCAATTAGACTTCACTGGAATACTTTGGCTTCTAATACCACCATAAGGGTAGGTAATGGAAGGAAACACTTTTCTGGAGTGATAATTGGTTAGGGCATGGCCCTCTCAAAGAACTATTTCCTGATTTTTTCAACGTTGCAACATCACCTACAGCCACATTAGATACAGCTTGGGGACAACAAGGATGGAATGTTACTTTTAGGAGGGCTCTGAATGACTGGGAACTAGAGGGTTGTGGATTTCTTTAAGATCTTGGGAGAACTTCAAGGTCTCAGAGAATCTGAAGATAAACCTTGTTGGAGCCTTCGCAGGGATGGGAATTTTACAGTTAAATCTGCATATACCTTCATTTTTATTCCAAACCAACGGTTAGAACAAATATATTTGGGAAGTCAAGGCACCTTTCTAGGTAGTATGCTTTCCATGGTTAGTGGCAAGAAAGACTTGTCTAACCCAAGAGAACTTGAGAAGAAGAGGTTTTCAGCTATGCTCTAGGTGTTTATTACTATGTGGTACAGCAGTAGAAACTAATAGCCATTTGTTTCTTCGTTTCCTTTCACTGACCAACTGTGTCAGCTCTTTCTTAATGGGCCTTAAATGGAGCATGCCAGCAAACATTGTAATCTGCTGAGGGGTATAATGAGACAGAAGAAATGTTGGAGACTGGTTCCTGCTTGCATATGGTGGACAGTCTGGAAGTAGAGAAATTTAAGAATTTTTGAAGACAGAAGCAACTCTTTACAGAACATCAATATGAAGTGTTTTCTTTTGATTCATTTCTGGTGTTAAGAAAGCTATGTAGAGGAGGCAGAACCTCTAGTAGACCTGATCGGTGCGCTGTGATCTTAGGCGGACATAGCTGGTTTTTGTTTTCCTTGTAAATATAGCTTGGCACTGCCTTAGTGCTGTTTTTATTTTCTTAATATACATGTTACCATTTTTAAAAAAAAAAAGTTTGTTAGATCAAATTTGAAATAATATAAAGTTACCTTTGACGACCAATTTTATGTGATGGGCAGATGGACGAAGCAGGGGTTTAAAATGTTAATCTGACTAGTGTGTTATACTATCAAAGTTTACAATTGAACGATTGATGACATTGAATTGTTATGCGAATTGTATTTAATGATGTTATTAGTATTTGATAACACTTTGAGATGTCCCAAATTGAAAAATGCATTACAAAGAAGGAGATTAGTTGTTGGATTGTCACAGCTTCCTGTTGAACAAGTAGTTTTATGGATCAATAGAAAAAGAGAAAGTAGGCCAAGTATTTCTAGATCGAGGAGTACTGTATGATAACATCGCTGCTTCATTTCTGTAACAGGTAGAGTTGACATACGCCTGAATGTAGATATTCCAGAATATGTTGATCTAATCGAACCACTGAGTGAAAATTGCGTATGGAGGCAAGTTAGAGGGGCAGCAACTGAAATATCCGAGGCAGACAGCACAATTACGTCTTCAGAAAAGGTTTCTAATGCTTGGACCTTTTAATCTCCATGTATTTGTATCGCCCATAAATTCGACTTCCCTCATTCCAAGCTGATTTTTCCACTTTTCATTTTTGTGAAGTTCCAAAATAATTTTCTAAAAAAGAATGTTGGTACATACCATGTAGCACAAATAGTTGTGGGACCACTTTAATAGGTAGAATATAGTCCAACATTTTATCTCAAATACTAAATAATTCACTTTTTCGACTCCTCTAATAGCAGTACAAAGTCGAAGCAAGAGATCTAATTTGGGATGAATGCAGTATTAGGTAGCGAGCACTTCAAATAGTGCCTCATTTCAAGTAGCTTAAAGAGTTAAATTGATGTGGATATGCAGGTTGGTGTTGCTCAGCAATGGTATGATGAAATTGACCACCTTGCCTTTTCAACACCGGAAATAGAATCAGCCATAGAAGAGGTAAGTGTGAGTCGTGGTGAAGAAATTCCACAAGGGAAAATCGAGATCAGTTGCTCCATTAATACAAGTCCTGGAACAAGCGAGGTATGTTTTTTCCCACACAATTTTGCTTTTGATTCTGAATTACTAAGATTCT
Source organism: Nicotiana attenuata (assembly GCF_001879085.1). Taxonomy (NCBI): domain Eukaryota; kingdom Viridiplantae; phylum Streptophyta; class Magnoliopsida; order Solanales; family Solanaceae; genus Nicotiana; species Nicotiana attenuata. Next base: position 339,226 of record NW_017670529.1, read on the forward strand.
CCAGGATTTATGTGAAATTTCTCGCTTAAGTTGTTTAAAATGTTAAACATTTCAGTTAATTGGTATTACCTGCATTTCATACTGAATTTTGGCGTAGAAAAATGATGCTTTACTCATTATGTGATTGTTTTCATTTCTCTGGTTTCCCCACCAGGTTATCATTTGTGCTGCAGCATATTTGAGACTGAAAAAGGATACAGATGTCTGTAGTGAAAGTAGACAGAGGAAAGCAGCCAGGATAGCAGATCTGTTGAATCAGGGGAGGACAAGGGTAAGCAGAGATGTTATAGTCCAGTTCTTGCTGACATCAAAAAGAGATCTAGAAGAAGTCATCATAACGAGACCTATACATGTGAGACTCAAGTTTGATTGTCCAAACCACCCAAAAGCAGATAATTCCAAAGATATAATTTTGACTGACACCTCTTTAAATGTGAATGTTGCTCTGAGTAACATCTAACAACTAGTGTATGGATGACTCTTAATGATATCTATGCCTCATCATCTTGAAGGCCAAATTGTGCACACCTCGACTATTTCACCAGTACAGGTATCGGATAACTCCGATCTGTGCTCATTATTTTGTATGAATATGTGAGTTGTTTGTTCTATTTTCTAGTGGCTTTTCTATCAATGTATTAGTATGTTGTTATATTCCTAGACGATGTACCGTTTTCTTCTGTTTAGTCGACTCCATAATATCTGTATGAAGCTGTAAAATTAATAGTTCTACTATGGAGAAAACCTTTCCCTCTCTAAATGTACAGGTTTCAAATGCATAATTCTGAACTGTTCGCCTGTTAGACTGCTATATTTTGGCGAGTGTGGAGAGGGTTGGGTTGCTCATCTGAAAATTTCACTTTTTTATATATATTCTTTTTTATTTTCCTACAGGGTAAGACTTAAAAAATATTCAAACTATGAATATTGAGAAACAATTACCGCCGTTTTAAATTGTTCTTGTACTTGTTATGGTTAGTATTGGTCTCATATTTGTATGATCTGCCTTGACTTAATGACGTTTACAAGGAAAAGTTTGGATGGATTATGATGTCCAATGTAGATAATGTATGTTAAAACTGTTGAATGAGGTAATTAAAGCCCTCGAAACTGAATATCACAGAAAATTGATCCTACACTATCCCAATTTCGTACTATTAGTCCCTATACCTTGATAAGCTATCACACAAGCAGTTACTTCGGCACACGGTTAGTTTAATTATTTTAACTTTTTTCTTTTAAAAGTTACGTAAACCTCCTATTTCCAAGCATTTTTTAACCTCCTGTTATTACTCTATTTATTTACACTTACTATATTTTCCCCAAGCCAACAAAATGAACACGCCCTGTATTTCCATCTTCACCCAAACTTGCTTAGTAGTATGCTTAGGCCTCCAGATACCTCTCTCCCTAGTCTGGAAGTGTTTTGTCCTAGGATGTTAGTGGCTCTTGTTGTGTCATTATTCCATTGCGTTTGTGGTACTGTGCCATTGTTACTGCTTAGTGTTAGTACTTGTCCCTCTATTTTCTGGTTATTACGTTGCCGGTGTTGTCTTTCTGGATTCCTTTGTTCTTATTGTGCCGAGGGTCTATCGGAAACAGCCTCTCTACTGCTCCCGAGTAGGGGTAAAGTCTGCGTACACACTATCCTCACCAGAATCCCACTTGTGGGATTTCACTGGGTTATTGTTGTTGTTGTTGTTGTAACGGTAGGCTTGAGGAAGCATGGGATTTGATGGAGGAAATGGAAGAGAACCATCTAAGTGATGGGTGCTCTACTGGTGCCTGTCAGTTGCATGGAAACATCAAAATTGAAAAGATGATAGGAAAGCGAAAATAGATCTCTACTGCTTCTGTTGCACTGTCTAATGTTTATGCAGCAGCTAGGATGTGGATTGAAGTGTAGAGTGAGAGTTGGAGCAAAAAGTCATGCTGATGGAGAAGTTGGTTTTAGCCGCATAATGCACAAAACTTCGGATACGAAATTCTTAGACAAGTGCTTTTTTTGCCCTTTCATATAGTGGATAAAGCATTATTAGTGTTTTTGCAATGAGCAAATTTATTTCAAGGTGCAACATTTCCTTTGGTTATGCATAGTAGGAGAACCTTTGGCTGCTTCCTTTTCATGACTTGTCTGAGTCCTGCTTCCATGTTGATTGACTTCTTGAAGGCTTGGCCTAGATATTTTATGATGTATAATATCAATTGAATATTTTGATTACAACTTTTTGACTCATTGTTTCATAATTCTTTTGTTGTTATAAAATATAATTATAGTGGATGTCCATAACCACCAAATGAGTAATACCCACTACTCTACTCCATTATCTCCATAACTCTCACTACTCTAATACTTATGGAGTTATGGTTGTAACTCCCATACCTCCCCATGATCTTCCACTATGATCTCAAATGCTTAATGGCATATTTATGGAATTCTTTTGGTATATCTCTATGTAGTACTATAAATAGAGGATGAGAAGTCATTTTGTAATACACTTGAAATACTTGAAAGAAATAAGAAGCTCTCATCTCTTGCCCTCTACATTCTTGTCTATTTTCTTGTTTCATATTATTACTTTGAGCTAAGTTTCTTAACACGTTATCAGCACGACTTCTAACCAACTTAGGATGTGTTCCTCAATTGAGGGATGTTCACGAAGAATAAAGCATGGTCAGGTCTTGATAAGTCTTTCCCGAAGGCTTAGTGGTATTACACAATTAGTGACGCCAACACGGTACAAATGTTCTTCGGTAAGAGTTAGGTATGTAACCAATTTATTTTACTTTGATTTGGCAAATGGGAATGATTTTGTAATGAACCAAACGTATGAATTATCTCTTTACTGGTTTTACTAAAATTGGCCTTGGCTATAAGTATTTTATATGTGAATAATTTAAAATTGATATACCCACGTTTGTTAAGAGAAAAAAGGCGTCTGATTTAACTAGTCTTATGTTAGTTTGCATTTGAATTTTACTGATTTTTACACTAGTTGGCTTGAACAAGTGTATTAGCCTCATTCATTATTTGTCTCATCTTTCTTATAGGTACTGAAATGTTAATGCATGATATATATAGTACTATATCTAACTATATGTTTTGATAGATTTATATACAGTATATTAGTATATGATTATGTACTGGATCGAAAATTTTATTTCTTATATTTCTTATCATTTTCAATTCACTTATTTTAATGATAATTTTACTATGTCGAATTTATCAAAATTTAAATTTATGGCTATGTAAAGTTATGTTCTATTTTCGAAGTGAGTGAGATAAGTTGTAACAAATATTATACGGTGGGTTCAAGTCCCAATGCACCATGAGGGTAAGACATCGGGTTTTGAGTCCTGATGCTCCATGATGATAAGAGTTGGGTTCGAGTCCCAACTCATTTTGGCCTAATATGCCTTTATATGGGTAATGCATTGAGTTTGAGTCCCAATGCACCATATTGATGATATAATGATGACTAAAGAAAAAGTATATTTTTTATGAAATGTCCCACTTGATTTGCTCCATTCTTGAAGTGAATGTGATAGCGGTGCAAAATAAGTCTAAATGAAGACAAGTGGTTGTTCAATGAAAGTGCGTGTGCCAAAGACCAAAATAATAATAGTCATCATTATGGTAATTGTAAAAAGGAGAACAATAAGGTTTCTCAATATAGTCCTTCAAAAGGTGAAGGAAATATTTACCATCAAATTGGTATGAAAAATTTATAAAGCACGTCGCGATAATTATACTCCATTCTTTGAAGAGAATGTGACTTGTGATAAGCATTGAGAATGCAGATTCATTCCTGAAGGTGAATGTAACAATATGTGATAAAAGTAATGAATAAAGACGTGCAATGCATGATTGGATACACACCACAACTCACCTCTAAGGGAGGTTTGAGAGAAAGAAAGATAATGAATATTACAATATGGTTACATGAATATGCCATTGGTCGCGTGCATGTGGTACGCCAAAAATATTTTGATATGCCTTATAAAAGGTTATTAAAGGCAAAATTAAAGCAAGAAATGATTTTGTTTATGATGATTTTGACCATGACAATTATTATGATATGATTTTCTCCGTGAAGGAGACATTCACCATATGGATGGTGTGACAAAAGATCTTGTAGTACAAAATTAATTAAGAGCTCCGGAAAATATAATTCTACCCGGATGAATGAAATTGTTCATGACATTGATATTGTAGTAAGTCTCAAAAGAAACTTTTTGAATTTCAAATGTATTAACCAAAATGGTTGGCATATTGAGACTATAAATGAAAAGAAGATTGAATATCTTCATATTACTATAATCATACCGGGTAAATATGAAAGGTTACCCGATTTTTCTTCTATTTGTATTACACATGTATAAGCATGATGATGGAATCACATGCCACAAGTAAACTAGAGGTTTACTGAAACAAAGATTAGTTGGCATGAACGGTTGGCCATCCCGGTTCAATTATGATGCGAAAACTGCTTGAGAATTCACATTAGCATATATTGAAGAAATAGAGATTCTTCAAAAAATTCTCTTGTGCTGCTTATCCTCATGATATACCAGTTAAGGTTGGTGATAGATCTTAAATACTCTTGCCTTATGTTTTGATGATCTAACAAACTTTCTGATAAGAACCACTTAGGGAACCTGACCTACTTTGGATTGCTGCAAACTTCAACGGACTCCAGTAAAAGATGAACTGCTACAGATTCAGAAGCTAGGAACCAAACAAGGACCTGATGCTCCTGTGGTTCCTATATAGCAGTACAGAGTCATTTGGACACAGCTGGAACTGAAGTGACTGACGGTACTGTTTCTGCCGCACTGCACCACACTGTCAGCCCACTCATTATCTAACCAAACAAAGTACTCACATCATTTCAAGTGATGTGATCAAGATGTACCAAAGGGGCTTTATACAAAAAAATCACTGGAAGGTTTCTGTTTCTCATTCAAGCCTTTAGCAAAAAACAGAAAAGATCATTCTCTCAAGCTTGAAGAACAAGGTTGAACGCCACTACGGACCAGTTCCTAAACGATTGATTATTGCTGTCCTAGTTGAGTTGTAACCTTGTTATTGCACTTACAATATCTCCTAAATTGCTCACTTAGAAGTTTACTGATTAGGAACTCTCTTGTAAATCCTCAGACTCGTTGAGTTTAGGTTGTGGCTAGATTTAGTCATAAAGAAAAGTCTTAGCAATCGTAGTATTGCAAAATGGCTTGTGGTGATAGCACCACAAGTTAGAAAAAGCCTTTGTAACTAGGATAGTCACAAAGTGGCTTGTGGTAAAGGTGCCACAAGTTAGTTTGAAGTCTTTACAATCGAAAGCATTATAAAGTGGCTTGTAATAGGTAAGATTACAAGTTAGTGAAGTTAAAAGCCTACAGGGTAGGTCGTGGTTTTTGATCCCCTTGTGCGGGATTTTTCCACGAAAAAATCCTCTGCCTCATTTACTTACTGCCTTACTAAGTGCTCTCGGCAGAAACTTGTAGAGGACCAGGTACTCTACGATTTGGTGGACCTATACAAGTTAACAATTGGTATCAGAGCGGGTTCCTCCTATCAGGCTTACACCTAGGAAGGATCCTCATGACGGCTCCACTAAATTTTGAAGAAGGTCAATCCATATATCACCCACCCAAGTTTGATGGAAAATGCTATTGGTGGTGGAAAGCTAGAATGCATGATTTTATTATGGCTGAGGATTGTGAGATTTGGGATGTTATCTGCGACGATCCGTTTATTCCAATCAAGGTACTAAATGAATCTCCTTTTTCAATAAGAAAGACCTGCAGAGAATACACTGAAGAAGACAAGAAAGCGGTAGAGAAATATTCTCGTGCCAAGAAAATTCTGGTATATGGTTTGGGACCTAAAGAGTATGACAGAATCCCTACATACGACACTGCCAAGGAAATATGGGAGGCTTTGCAAATAGCTTATGAGGGAACTACACAAGAACAACAAGATAAATCTAACACTGATGATAGTTCCACAATGGCAGTTGAAGGCGAGGAGATTGGACATGACTCAACGCTTGCCTTGATGGCTCAATCAGACAATGATGAAGACAATGGCAACGAAGAGGTAAACTTCAGGGATGTTCAAAAAAATCTGAAATCCTATTCTCCAAAAAAACTCATGTGTTTAGCTGATGTTTTAATTACTACCTTTTGTAGTCTTGCGGAGGATAGGGATTCCTTGTTCCTAGAACTAGAAGAATCTGAACATATTAGAAAAGACTTAGTGGCTACAATTACTGATCAAAGAAATCATTGAAATTCTTAGAAACGAAATAGTGATCTCTTAGCAGAAACTGACTGACCTAA
>NW_017670529.1:351605-369284 GCF_001879085.1 Nicotiana attenuata
CCGGTTCAAATAAAACCCTTGGAAAAGAACCGCGGCACAAAGAAAAACCAAGGGGGAATTGCTACACTACCTAACAAAGAAAATCGTTTTTTTTTAGACTTAAAATCCCTCAAGAAAATTGTCTAATAGATCCATCGTCGGGAAAAGTCCAATCGTTTTTAAAAAAAATATTATTTAATTAAACTAACACAGCTAAAATAGCATAGAAAGTCACCAGACAATCTCCTCACCCCACACTTAAAATTGTGCATTGTCCCCAATGCACACCATAACTAATAAAAGGGTAAAAGAGACTCCCTAGTAGGCCAAAGGCCGAAGCACTACAGCTCATGGGGTACTCAGACTTCTCCCCAGCTTGGTCCTTCGTGCGGGTACCTCACACTTAGTTCCATCCATTTGGTTTGCTGTTGCATCCTTCCAATACCTTTGCTTTCCATTCTCCTAAAAAAAATAAAAAATTGACACTACAAAAATAATACAATTAAAAAAAAAATAAAAGAAAGCAATAAAGATGGGTTGCCTCCCAACAAGCGCTTGATTTAACGTCGCGGCACGACGCGAATCACTTTTTGCCTCCACCTCGAGCTTATGAATTGAACCCCAAGTTTTGCTTCAAGCTTATGATTATGCTCTTGGGGTTGTACAAATTCTTGCGAGCCAAAAATTAGATAAAATTTTATGTACTTGTTGGCTCTCGACCGAGGAGTGTCACCTTGCCTAGACGGCCTTGAGAAATCCAAAATATAAGGCTCATCTACCTCTTCCTTGGAATCCTTTTTATGCTCACAAGGGTGAATTTCCATTTCACCGTCTGAACATAATGTAGAGAAGTGTTTGGAATGAGGCCCAACGCGCTCAAATACATGAACTTCAAGATTTTTAACCTCCTCAACACCAATCACACTAGAGTCAACTAAATTTGTATCTTCAACGTCCTTGGTTGACTCTAGTATTACTTCTTCAACATTGACATCCTCAAATTCTAGTTGGCTAGGTTGTTGATGTTCTACTCTGACCTCCCCAATTAACACCTCAAATTCATGCTCTTCTTCGCTACTATCCTCAATATTGGCTTGTTGAGCATTAAAAGCTCCAACCACTTGACTCAATTGAGCCTCCAACTTGCGAATAGTTGCCTCTTGCATTTCTATGTGCAATTGTTTCTCATTGTTTTGTTCCAGAAGGCACTTTAGCATATCCTTGATCTCCTTCAGGTCCGCATTCCCAGGTTCTTTGTTCCTATTAACTTCACAAGAAAAGGTAGAACCATCATAGTAAGGGGTTGGGGCAAAATAAGAAATATAAGCACAACCATAAAGGTGACCATTTTTACCACCACACACATCACACACATTCCACAAATAAGATTGAGTTGGTACACATAACTCGCTCTTAGGAACGTTTTGAAAATTTTGCCACGGGTGATTTCCTTCACAATATGTATGGAGATCAATAGTAGAATTATCTACACCTAAATTCCCATAATTCCAAGATGCCATGTTTCTCAAATCAAAAATTATAAAAAAATACAAAAAAAAGAATTTGATCACGCCCAACTCTAGTCCTAAAAAGGATAAGCGGTCGCTGCAAATATAATCCGGTCTAAAAGTCCGGAGTCGAATCCCACAGAGAACTAAGGCTTAGCTATATCTGTTTAATATCACCAAGAAGACAAGATTGAAAATAAATAAACAGCTGAAAACTAACTATGCTTGAATTGTAAACAATTAGAATAAAGGTCTAAGGTAATGGTTTCCCCCGTTGTCGATTTTCTTGGTTGTATGTTTCTTATAGCGTTGACTTAGTTGCCTCTATCAATCATGAACTCTCCAGCTATCATAAATCTCTCTCAAGTAATTATGATAATTTACTAGACGCACTCTCTCAAGCTACGCTAGCTAGATTCGCATTACAGTTCACTTAGATCGCACCCGAGGTATCGTTATCTCTAATCCAACCTCTAAACCCTCGGTTATGACTCTCGCCTATACTCCGGGAGTGATGTTGTTCAAACAACTACCTAAATATACACTCTCTCTCAAGCAGATACATAATAAATAGGAACGGCTAATTGAGGATCCTTTCAATTAACCACAATCAAAACATAGTTGAACAAATAGAGATTAAACTAATTCAAATCTATATTACTTATAACAACCAATTCATCCCCAACGGGTTTTACCAAAACCTTAGATTAGAAAAGTTAGCTACTCATGAAAATAACAAAAATCACAAAAGAATTCATATTCAAAGGTAAAAGAACAAAGAAGAAGATTAAAGATTGATGCCCAATGATCCTCCTTGCCTCTTGCCCTTCCTTTTGATGTTTTTCACTTCCAAAAAAAATTCTCCCCTTTCTTGGCCGGCTTCCTTCGTTTAATATAGGGTTTAGGGCTTAAAATCCCATATTTTGCACTTTAGTCCCTGAAATTTATGCGTCCTGCTGCGGTCCCACCGCGGTTACGCCAGGACCGCGGCCAAAATGGTCCTCTGAATCTGCAGCTCTACTCTGCCGCGGTCCTACCGCGGTCCTACAGTAACCGCGGTTTTTCACCCTGTTCCGTTTGGAATTTGGAAAAACGTAAAACATAAAAGTTGTAGCCCTTTGAGTTAGCTTTCCAACTATATATTGTGGTGCCCAAATGGAGTTCTGAGAAAAAAATTATGTCTATTTTACTAGACAGTGCGCAATATGCCTCCTCGAGTCTTCGTTCGTACTTAATTATCAAATTTGACCCCCAAATACGATCCCGGCTTAATTCCTTGGGCTTTTATTCAGAATTAAAGCTCAAAATCACTTGAATTCATTCCATAACATCCATATAGCTCGGAATCACTCCTACAAGGCATAAAATACACTGTTAGTGCAAAACACTAGCGATTAAAGCGCAAACTCAACTAAAGTGCAGTAAATTAGAGTGTAATAATCGACTAAAATACGTAATTATAGCCTATCATCACTTATATCAATTGGAAGAAGGATATATTGAAGGCAGCAAAATAAAGCACATTTCACCAAAGTTCTTCTCAGACATGATCTTCGACAGATTTGTGATATAGACGTTCAACAAATTTATTTGATTGATAATTTGGTGGATCGGTTCAATGAATCATTACCAACCCCAGCATTTGAGAAGCTGATATACGGGATTGGAATGCGTCATTTTCGAAAAGTAAAGTGATGTTTTCATCAGGGGGAGTAAGATACGCTGCACTCTTTTTTTCCTTAGCTGAGGTTTTATCCCACTGGGTTTTCCTAACAAGGTTTTTAACGAGACAGCAAACAATGCGTATTACAAGATATGTGTACTCTTTTTCCTTCACTAAGATTTTTTCCCACAGGATTTTTTTTAGTAAGGTTTTAACGAGGCACATTATTATGGACATCCAAGGGGGAGTGTTATAAAATATAATTATAGTGGATGTCCATAACCACCAAATGAGTAATACCCACTACTCTTCTCCATTATCTCCATAACTCCCACTACTCTAATACTTATGGAGTTATGGTTGTAATTCCCATACCTCCCCATGATCTTCCACCATGATCTCAAATGCTTAATGGCATATTTTCTTTTGGTATACCTCTATGTAGTACTATAAATAGAGGATGAGAAGTCATTTTGTAACACACTTGAAATACTTGAAAGAAATAAGAAGCTCTCAACTCTTGCCCTCTACATTCTTGTCTATTTTCTTGTTTCATATTATTACTTTGAGCTAAGTTTCTTAACATTTATTTATTAATAGAAGGATACCATATTATTGTTGTTCACTACATATACCATACTAATTTGAACACATAATTACACTCTAAATATAAAATACCAAAATAGAAAACAATTCATTAAGCACCAAAAACTATATAAGATATAAAATATACCATACTAATTTGAAGGCAGGACTACACTCTAAATATTAAACACCAAAATAGAAATTCACTCATCAAAATACGTTATCAACCTCCTCAGACTCGCGTCATCTTTCTTCGAGTAAGCCTTCTTTGCCTCATCTTCGTTAATCCTTATGGGTTTGGCCCAGACGTTTTAAGAGGTATAATAACAATTGAATTATCAGGGCCATTCTTTTGTCTTGATCGGACATTTCGAATTGAAAAGAATATTTGATAAAAGATTGTCACGATCCAAATTTTTCCTCCGTTGGGTGTCGTGATGGCACCTAGTCTTAGGGACTAGGTAAGTCTAACATTAATTGAAACAATAACAATATTTAAATAACATCTAACAATTTAAAATAGAAATCTCTTTAAAATTTACAACCCAAAAATCGGTAGTACAAGTCATAAGCTCTAGAGAGCGTTTGCTAGAAAACTTCTAAATACAACTGTTCAGAAATAAGGATAAACAGTGCAATACAAAAACTAGAAGGTGACTCCGAAGCCTGCGAACGCAGCAACATGTTTACCTTGAGTCTCCACATCAATAATCCGCACAGCTACTAACGATCAAAATACCCGGATCTGCACAAAAATTGTGCAGAAGCGTAGTATGAGTACACCACAGCGGTACCCAGTAAGTATCAAGACTAACCTCGGTGGAGTAGTGACGAGGAACAGTCAAGAAACCTACTGGACTAAATAACTTGGACGAATATAAGTGTAGAAACAACAGAGCACGATATCTATATAAGGACTACGCATAATGACAATGATAATAATACGGTAATTGCAGTAAGAAAGGAAAACAACAACTAATAGTGGAACACCATAATAATGACACAGTAGAATGAGCGGAACGCAATTTGAAATTCGGTGAACACAGATAGAGAAAAGGAAAGTAACAACTCAACAAACACGACCGCTTTCACACCAGGCTCCAGCCAATAACCATTCACGAGGTACTAAACCTCAGAATATTCACATTTCACGGGTCCCAATTCCGGAACCCTAAACACTTGACATCCTGTGCCCTCTTTACCAATTTAATACTCAACAATATCAAGGTCCATCCTTTTAGCCGATAAGAGTGATTAACTACGTGTATGCTTGTGCAAGTGTTCTAATATAGTTCATGCCCGCTAGTAAGTATAGAGTAAATGTATAGCACGTAAGATGTTTTTCCACAATTTTTCACAAAATAGAACTCACACAGGTAAGTGAATCACTACATAAATATCAACAACAAGAATGCCCCCAGGCCATCACAAGTCATCACAAATCAATTCCTGACACAACCCGCCTTGTCTCGCCACGTGTGCAATAATAAGGTAAGTGCCCGCCTTGTCTCGCCACACGTGCATATATATATATATATATATATATATCCCGTCTTGTCACGCCGCATGTGAAAATATCAAAAGTAACAATAGCACGACAGAAACCTCATGCATCACAATAACAAATACAACAGCAACAATGACAATAATACAGGAGTATGGCAATAAAATCAACTCAGAAATTCTAGAACTCAAAGAAACGGAAGAACTAGTTCACAAGAAATAGCCACAATAGAGAATGCTAATCATAATAAGAACAACACAACAAGAGAGAAAATAATATGTAACAACTGTCCCATAAAGTACAGTTCAACAATAAGGGAGATATCACAAGTCAATAATTCCAGCAAGGATAAGTCAACTAAGATATAGGATACCTAAACTTCTTTTAAGGTTGAGCAATCACAAAAGAAATACTACAAATTCAATTAAGGATAGGCAGTGAGAAGATAATCATAACCTCAATTAAGGATGAATAATTACAGAAGAGATAATAAAAATTTCAAGTAAAGATAAGCAATTAGGAGAAGATAGCATGGTAATAGGAGAGGTAAAAATCTTCAGTAAAGTTATATAAGAGTCAAATAGGCAATAAGAGTGGATCATGAAGCAATTAATTCCAATTAAAGCAGGTAGAGGTGAGACTAGTAATTAAGAAAACTTAATCAATACAAAACAACTTCATACTCAGTGCATACAAGGACCTAAGAACCCTAAAAGGCCAATTTTCCACAAATAAGCCTGAGCACATACTCGTAACCTCGCGTATACGGACTTCACAAGATACAATTAGCATAGAAGACTCAAATCCTAAGGGGTAGTTCCCTCACACAAGGTTAGGCAAGATACTTACCTCAAAGAAGACAAACCGATACTCAAAAATGAACTTCTTGTAACGATCCGGCCGGTCGTTTTGTGAATTAACGCCCCGATCCGCTATTAACTGCTTTCCCCATGTTCGTTTCTGCTATTGTGAGTTTTCGGGAAGATTCGTTATGATCTTTGGAGTATTTTGGGACACTTAGTCCCTAAATGAGAGTTTAAGCTTTAGAATTTGGACCATAGTCGGAACAGTGTGAAGACGGCCTTGGAATGGAATTCTGTCGATTCTGTTAGCTCCGTTGAGTGATTTCGGGCTTAGGGGCATGTTCGGATTGTGTTTTGGAGGTCTGCAACTTATTTAGGCTTGAAATGCCGAAAGTTGAATTTTTGAAGTTTCCGGATCGATGGTGAAATTTGATATCGGGGTCGTAATCCGATTCCGAGAGTTGGAATAGCTCCGTAGTGTTGAATGTCACTTGTGTGCAATTTTTGGGGTCAATTGGACTTGGTTTGGTTGGTTTTATCATCGGGTGTAGGATTCTTAAAATTTCAAGTTCCTTAGGCTTGGATTGGAGGGTGATTCGTGGATTTAGCGTTGTTTGATATGATTAGAGAGTTGGAATGAGTCCGTATGATATTTTAGGATTGGTTGGTATGTTTGGTTGAGGTCCTGGGGGTCTCGGGTGAGTTTCGGATGCTTTTACGGAGGTGATTTTGGACTTAGGCAAAATCTGAAGGTTGCTACTTCTGGTATTTTCGCACCTGCAGTAAGGAGCCCGCAGGTGCGGCCCGCAGATGCCATGGAGTGAGTCGCAGGTGCGATTTTGGCACTATTGGCCAGTGACCACAGATGCGGTTATTGGACAACGGAAGCGGACCGCATCTGCGAAGAAGGTAGCGCAGGTGCGATTTATGGCCGTTTAATGAAATCTCACGGGTGCGAGTCCCCAACCGCAGAAGCGGGACCGCAGGTACTGTCCCATGACCGCAAAAGCGGAAATCGTTGGGCAGATATAGAAAAATTCGAGGGTTTGAGGTTTCATAACATAAAATCGAATTGGAGCTCAGTGGGATATGATTTTTTGAGGGTTTTTGAAGGAGAATCATTGGGTAACGAATTCTAACTCGATTTTGATCTTAATACTATAATCTATTGTTGTTCTCCTCTTCTAATTAAGAATTTGGGGGACACAAGTTTGGAGAAGGGAGAAAAGTTCCCCAATTGAGAATCCAAGTTTTGAGTGAGATTTTGACGTCGGATTTTGATGATTTTTGTTCGAGTGTGCTCGTGAGTGATCGGGTGTTCAGAATTTGTAATTTTACCCGATTCCGAGGCGTGGGCCCCGGGGCACTTTTTGGGGCGGTTTTCTTAATTTCGCGTGTTAGCTTCGAATTAATTAGTTAAATTAGTTACTTGAAGTTATATTTACATTATGCAATTAATTTGAATAGATTTGGGCCATTTGGAGTCGGGTACTCATGGCAAGAACGTGATTTCGAGTTGATTTGAACCGGTTCGAGGTAAGCGGCTTGCCTAACCTTGTGTGGGGGAACTCCCCTTAGAATTTGGTACTGTTGTTATATGAGTGTCGTGTACGTGAGGTGACGAGTGCGTACACGTGCTAATTGTTGAAAAACACCATTTTCATTAAGTAAATATCTATGTTTTCTTGTAATTGAGCAATACTTGTACTTGAAGCCTCTTGTTTAGTTTAGGAAAAGCATGCTTATGTGATCTAATTGGCTTACCTGCTTTAACTACTTACTTGTATTCTGTGCAGCATGTTTAGAGTAGAATTTCTTTTTATTCTCGAATAGAACTGTAGACTCTTTCTTGATACCGCTATGTGTTTACTTTAGGACTACGGGACGATATCCTGGGATATTCCCTGCATGTTTACTTTGGGACTACGGATCGGTATTCCGGGAGATCCCCCTGCACGTTTACATTTGGGACTACGGTATGGCACCCAGGAGATTCCCCTTTACTGGATATTTACTTTGGGACTACGGATTGGTATTCCGGGAGTTTCCCTCTGCATAATTATGATTTGGACTACAGGACGGTATCCCGGAGATCCCCTGCACATTTACGTTTGGTACTACGGACGGAATCCCGGGAGATCCCCTGTTGCTATCTCTGTGTGCTGAGTTATATTCCCTCTGTGATTCTATTCTTTAACGACTGTTAGTATTTTGGTTATACTGTCGCATTTCATAGCGTTTTCCTTGTTCTTATATATATAACCAGTAGGGCCCTGACCTTCCTCGTCACTACTCGACCGAGGTTAGTCTTGGCACTTACTGGGTACCGCTATGGTGTGCTCATCCCTTTCCTGCACATATTTTTCGTGTGGAGATCCAGGTTCTTCTGCTCACCCGTTCTATCAGTGAGGCAGACGATATCAGAGTCTTCGAGGTATATCTGTCGCGTCAGCAGATCCAGAAGTCCCTCTCTATTCTTCCCTTAGCTTTAGACTTCCTGTATTTACTTTTGCTTAGACATTCTGGAGTTAGAACACTGTGTAGTTTCTATAGCTTGTGATTTCATGAGATTTGGGTTTTGGGAGTTTTGTTTTAGTTTTGAGAGTGTGTATTGTATATGCCGAGCGGCATTTCAAACTCTTTTATTATGCTTTTAATCGTAACTTTCCAGTTTCGCATTTTATTTCCTTTTTTCGCAATTTGTTAGGCTTACCTAGTCGTAGAGACTAGGTGCCGTCACGACAGTTCACGGAGGGAGAACTTGGGTCGTGACAAGTTGGTATCAGAGCTCTAGGTTCATAGGAGTCATGGATCACAAGCCGGTTTATTAGAGTCTCGCGGATCAGTACGGAGACGTCTGTACTTATCTACGAGAGGTTATGTAACTGTTAGGAAAATTTCACTTTCATTTGATTTCCTTGTCGTGCGAGATTTTTTATATCAAAATTCTAAAACTCTGTCTTCTATTCTCTCACAGATGGTGAGGACACGAGCTACCGGAGATGACCAGACACCCGCGCCCCCTACTAGAGCTGTCAGAGGTCGGGGCCGGGGTAGGGGCCGAGGATGCGCACGTGGTGCAGCCAGAGCACCCGTGCGAGCTGCTACTGAGGAGCCACCAGCAGCTCCAGCTGGAGTCTAGGCGCCTGATACGCCTACTGCTACTACTACTCCAGCTCTCTAGGAGACTCTTGCGCAGTTCATGAGTATGTACACCACTCTAGCTCAGGCAGGGTTGCTTCCCCTTGTTGCAGCCATATCTCAGGACGGGCGAGGAGCATAGACTCCCGTCGCCCGCACCCCTGAGCAGCGAGTACAGGTCGAGCAGGTCCCAGAGGTTATACCGGTACTGCCTGCAGCCCCAGTTCAGCCCGAGGATAGGGCAGTAGCTTCAGAGGAGGAGCAGAGGAGGCTTGAGAGGTTCAAAAAGTACCAGCCTCCTACATTCAGTGGTCTAGCATCAGAGGATGCCCAGGGATTTCTGGAGGAGTGCTATCATATCCTCCGCACTATGGGTATATTAGGATCGAGTGGGGTTTTTTTCACTGCCTTCCAGTTTCGAGGAGCAGCCTATCAGTGGTGGGGTACTTTTGAGTTGGATAGTCCAATTGAGGCAGCTTCCCTTACTTGGACTCCGTTTTCAGATATGTTCTTGAGACAGTTTGTCCCTCAGAGCCTCAGGGACGCATGGCGCGCAGAGTTTGAGCATTTGCGCCAGGGCACTATGACTGTTTTGGAGTATGCTGTCCGTTTCACTGACTTAGCTAGGCATGCACCAGGCTTGGTTTCTATAGTTCGTGAGAGAGTTCGCCGGTTTATTGAGGGGCTCATTCCCAGCATCAGGTCTAGCATGGCTCGGGAGTTGGAGATGGATATTTCTTATCAGCGGGTGGTGAGCATTGCTAGGAGAGTAGAGGGTATACATGCTCAGGATAGAGAGGAGAGGGAGGCCAAGAGGTCTCGAGAGTCGGGCCATTATTCTGGTGCCCGTGCTTCAGCTGCAGGTCGTCATGGTAGGGGTTATATGAGTCTCCCCGTTCATTCAGCTCTTCCAGCAGCCAGTGGTATTCCAGCTCCTCCTAGACCTCAGGAGCCCTATTATGCACCTCCAGTATCTAGTGCGCCTCCTGCACGGGGTGATTTTAGTGGTTAGTCCAGCAGACCTGGCCCGAGCCAGTCACAACCGCCACGTCCTCCTAGAGCTTGTTTTTAGTGTGGCAACATACGCCATATGGTGAGGGATTGCCCCAGAACTAGGAGGGGTGCACCTCCACAGACTTCTCAGCCACAGCGTGCTCCGCAGAGTTCTCAGGCTATGATTACAGCACCAGTTGCTACCCCACCTGCCCAGCCAGCTAAAGGTGGAGGTCTGGGAGGTAGAGGTTGCCCTAGAGGGGGATGCCAGGCCAGATATTATGCCCTTCCTGCCCGTACTGAGGCTGTCGCCTCCAATTCTGTCATCACAGGTAGTGTCCTGGTCTGTCATAGAGATGCATCGGTTTTATTCGATCCAGGCTCCACTTATTCTTATGTGTCCTCTTATTTTGCCCCGCATTTGGGCGTATCTAGGGATTCTTTAAGTTCTCCTGTTTATGTTTCTACTCCTGTCGGAGATTCTATTGTTGTGGACCGCGTTTATCGGTCGTGTTTGGTTACTCTTAGTGGTTTTGAGACCAGAGCCAATTTGTTATTGCTCAGCATGGTAGACTTTGATGTTATCTTGGGCATGGACTGGTTGTCGTCCCATTATGTTATTCTTGATTGTCACGCCAAAACCGTGATGCTGGCTATGCCAGGTGTACTGCGAGTAGAGTGGAGGGGTACCTTAGATCACACTTCTAGTAGAGTTATTTCATTCCTTAAGGCTCAGCGAATGGTTGAGAAGGGGTGTGACGCGTATCTAGCTTATGTGAGAGATGTCAGTATTGATACCCCTACAGTTGATTTAATCCCAGTAGTGTTTCTAGCTGATCTTCCGGGCATGCCGCCGGATAGAGATATTGATTTTGGCATTGATCTGTTGCCGGGCACTCAGCCCATTTCTATTCCTCTCCGTATGGCTCCTCCTGAGTTGAAGGAGTTGAAGTAACAGCTACAGGAATTGCTCGATAAGGGTTTTATTCGGCCCAGTGTATCACCTAAGGGTGATCCTATCTTGTTTGTGAAGAAAAAGGATGGTTCTATGCGGATGTGCATTGATTATCGCCAGTTGAACAAGGTTATAGTGAAGAACGGGTATCCTTTGCCTCGTATTGATGATCTGTTTGACCAGCTATAGGGTGCACGAGTGTTTTCTAAGATTGACTTGCGTTCAGGTTATCATCAGTTGAAGATTCGTGAGCCAGATATCCCGAAGACTGCTTTCAGGACTCGGTACGGTCATTACGAGTTCCTTGTTATGTCATTTGGCTGACCAATGCCCCAGCAGCCTTCATGCATTTGATGCACAGTGTGTTCCAGCCGAATCTTGACTCGTTCGTCATTGTTTTTATTGATGACATTCTCGTATACTCCCGAAGTCGGGAAGATCATGAGTAGCACCTAAGGACAGTGCTTCAGACTTTGAGAGAAAAGGAGTTCTATGCAAAGTTCTCGAAGCGTGAGTTCTGGTTGGATTTCGTAGCATTCTTGGGTCACGTGGTATCGAGTGAGGGGATAAATGTGGATCCGAAGAAAGTGGAAGCAGTGCATAGTAGGCCCAGACCATCCTCAGCTACAGAGATCCGTAGTTTTCTTGGCTTGGCGGGTTATTACCGTCGATTTGTTGAGGGATTTTCATCTATTGCAGCACCTATGACCAGGCTGACCTAAAAGGGTGCTCCGTTCCAGTGGACGGAAGAGTGTGAGGAGGGCTTCCAGAAGCTCAAGATAGCTTTGACTACGACCCCAGTTTTGATATTGCCTACAGGTTCGGGGTCTTATACTGTCTATTGTGATGCCTCGAGGATTGGCCTTGAAGCGGTGTTGATGCAGGACGGTAGAGTGATTGCCTACGCATCCAGACAGCTGAAGGTGCATGAGAAAAATTATCCTTTCCATGATCTCGAGTTAGCTGCTATTGTTCACGCTTTGAAGATCTGGCGTCATTATTTGTACGGTGTGCCCTGTGAGATTTATACTGATCACCGGAGTTTGCAGCATCTGTTCAAGCAGAAGGACCTAAATTTGCACCAAGGAGGTGGTTAGAGCTGCTGAAGGACTATGATATCACTATCTTGTATCACCCGGGCAAGGCCAATGTAGTGGCCGATGCTTTGAGTCGCCGGGCGGAGAGTTTGGGGAGTTTGGCTTACCTACCAGCAACGGAGAGGCCCATGGAGATGGATGTTCAGGCCTTAGCCAGCCAGTTTATGAGATTGGACCTTTCGGAGCCCAGTCGAGTCCTTGCTTGTGTGGTTTCTCGGTCTTCGTTGTTTGATCGTATCCGGGAGCGCCAGTTTGATGACCCTTATTTGTTTTTCCTCAAGGACAAGGTCTTGCATGGTGATGCCAGAGATGTTACCATCGGTGATGACGGGGTATTGAGGATGCAGGGTCGGATTTGTGTACCCAATGTTGATGGGCTTCGGGAGTTGATTCTAGAGGAGGCCCACAGTTCGCGGTATTCCATCCATCCGGGTGCCGCGAAGATGTACCAGGATTTGAGACAACACTATTGGTGGAGGCGGATGAAGAAAGATATAGTTAGGTTTGTAGCTCGGTGCCTCAACTGTCAGCAGGTAAAGTATGAGCCCCAGAGACCGGGTGGTTTGCTTTAGCAGATAGAGATTCCGGAGTGGAAGTGGGAGCGGATCACCCTGGACTTCGTAGTTGAACTCCTACGGACTTTGAGAAAGTTCGATGCCATTTGGGTGATTGTGGATCGGCTGACCAAGTCCGCACACTTCATTCCTGTGTGTACTACCTATTCTTCGGAGTGGTTGGCGGAGATTTATATCTGGGAGATTGTTCGTCTGCATGGTATTCCAGTTTCCATCATTTCAGATAGAGGTACTCGGTTCACATCACGGTTCTGGAGGGCCGTACAATATGAGTTGGGTACTCGGGTGGAGTTGAGCACAACATTTCACCCCCAGACGGACGAAAGTCCGAGCGCACTATTCAGATTCTTGAGGATATGCTCCGTGCGTGTGTGATGGAGTTTGGAGGTTCTTGGGATCAGTTCTTGCCACTGGCGGAGTTTGCCTACAACAACAATTATCAGTCCAGCATTTAGATGGCACCGTATGAGGCCTTGTATGGTAGGCGGTGTAGATCCCCGGTGGATTGGTTTGAGCCGGGTGAGGCTAGATTATTGGGCACAGACTTGGTTCAGGATGCCTTTTGATCACGCCCAACTATGCCTTATAAAAAGGACTCTGCGGACGTTGCAAATATAACCCGAGTATTACACCCAGGGTCGAATCCACAGAGAGTTAACCTATCAACCACTATCTTCAGACCCACTAATTCTTCAGAACCAGCTTCCCAAATATTCAAATCTCAGTTGAATGTTCTTTAACAACTACGCTTGCAAGTAACTAAATAGCTGTAAACTAAACTAATAAGGTTGTAAACAATTATGATAAAAAGCTAAGGCAATGATTTCCCCTATTGATGGAATCCCTTCTCTTTATGCTCATACAAATTTACCAACACATCTCTATCAATCATGAATGCTAATCTTACCGTAAATCTCTCCCGATTAATCATAGTAATTTACTATTGCACTCTCCCGAGATACACTAGCTTACTTTATTTAGCACGATTCACTTTAGATTACACCCAAGGCTTCGTTATCCCTAATCCCGCCTTTAAACCCGCAATTATAGATTCCTCTAATAATCTAGGAGTGGTTTTGTTCAACAATACCCTAAATATGCACTCTTTTCCAAGTTATGCACACTAAATAGGCACAGCTAATTGAGGATCCTGTCAATTAACTACAACAAACACGAAGTTGAACAAATAGAGATTAAACTGGCAATTTGTATTCACATAAACAAGAAGTTCATCACCCAATAGGTTCCATCAAAACCTTAGACAAGGAATTTAGCTACTCATGGCTATGGGAAAATAAACTAAGATAGAATTCATCATAAAAATCAAAAGTAAAGAAGAAAGATGTTTGGAGTATTCTCTCACAATGGTTTTCCTTGCTAAGAAACCCTAAAAATCAATACCTCCTCTCTTGGGCGAAGTCTAATGTTTTAAATAGGGTTTTGGTCTAAAAATCCCGTATTTGACACTTTGACCCCTGAACTTTTCTGCGCCTGCCGCGGTTCTGCCGCGGTCGCGGTAGAACCGCGGCCAATCACCCTCTCTGAATCTCTAAAATTCTGAAGCTGCCTTCCACCGCGGTTCTGCCGCGGTCGCAGTAGAACCGCGGCCAAACCATTTTTCTGAATCCTAAGGGCTGGCAGGGCGTAGCTTCATTGGGAATTTACACATTTGGCCTCTTTTCTCCAATTTTGACTCCAAAACTGCTCCTTAGCCTTCCTTATACATATATCACCTGCAAATCATGAAAAGCACTAAAATGAGCATTTTGTTATCACTTTTAGCATTAAAACTACACAAGAAGGTGATTATTTAAGGTGTGATTATAGTCAAATTCACCTATTATCAACACCCCACACTTAAACCTTTGCTCATCCTCGAGCAAACTAAACCACACTTCTAGGCCTAACTGTTCAATGCATTGCCCCAATTTATGTCACACCTGCTATTATCAATGATCGACCTAAGCAGTGCACAATCATATCTCAAATGCAGACTCTCATGCCAAGACACACGTGTGTTCACTCTAATTACTCTAACAGAAGTGAAGACTCACTTTTTCTTCCTGAGTCACATGCCCTCACATAAACAAAATCTGAGAGAAGTTCCACGCACATAAAATTCAACAACAAGGAACCATATATAGAAAGAATTCACTCACTCTCAGCAAAGAGCATTCACATGCCACACAGACACACCATAAGCTTGCCCCTAGTGTAATACTCTACTAATCGAGCCATTCAGTTAACGATCAAGAGGTCTTTATAGGTTGTAATGTAGGCTAAGGGACGGGTAGGATATATTTGGATATAGTGACTAACCTCCCTAAGCACTTTTAATACACACTTCCTTTTATTTCACATTTATGTTCAACCCGATCATTATTCCACATTTTGTTTCACTTGTGACCCCCACTTTTCTTTAGGTACAACTGGCTTCTTCTCTTTTTTTTTCTTTTTTTTTTTCCAGAGATTTATTGTACACTGCCAGTTCACCAATCAAAACCTTCATTCTTGATTCCCTTTTTTCACTAACTCTCTCCCACCCTACACTTTGACTTTTGTATATTCTTTAGTGATTCAAGTGCTTCTAGGAGGTACAGGTTCAAACAATTAAGCTTATTCAAACACAGCGATTTAGATCATTATAGGGTTATCAAAGAACAGGCTTCAGGATCAAAGGGGTTAACTATGGTAATATGCACAGGTGGATTGTCAAGTATAAAGGGTTGCACAAAGAAATGCCTCAATCATCTCTAAAACCAAACGACTTCTATTTCGCTTTGCAAACACACAGGGCAAGTTCTAGGTATCATATGCAAGCATAGGATGCAAGTAACAACTCACACAGACTTAGCATGTAACTCATTCCGAATCAGTTCATCAACACAATCATACGAGTGTTCAAGCAAGACAAGATGTGCAAAATTAAGGCATATATTATGAGTCCGGAAACAAGCTTAGACGTCACACTCTCAAGTTCCTTTTGCAAGTGTGCACATTTGAGGTTACATTCTGACCTTCACCCATCTAATCCTAAAACTACAAAAAGAAAAAAATCTACCTAACCCGGTTCAAGAAAACCCTTGGAAAAGAACCGTGGTCAAAAGAAAAACCAAGGGGGAGGTACTACACTACCTAAAAGAAGAAAATAAAAAAAAAAATTCTACATGGACTACTTCCCTCAAGAGTACTGTCCACATAGTCCGTCATCAGGAAGAGTCCTCTAACTTTGTTTTTGGGTTTTTTT
This sequence comes from Nicotiana attenuata, assembly GCF_001879085.1. Classification (NCBI taxonomy): domain Eukaryota; kingdom Viridiplantae; phylum Streptophyta; class Magnoliopsida; order Solanales; family Solanaceae; genus Nicotiana; species Nicotiana attenuata. The sequence continues at coordinate 367,656 of NW_017670529.1, forward strand.
TTAATTAATTAGTTCCGACTTTGACCTAACACTAACGCTACACTACATTACAGCTATACATAATACAACATACAAATAGAGCAAGTCTCCCACCCCACACTTAAAATCATGGCATGTCCCCATGTCATATAAATAAAGTAAAGAGCAGAAGGGTTAGAAGACTTCCCTGAGACTCAGTTAGAGTCGGAGACAGTGCTGGGGTCGACATGGCAGGCTCTCCCCAATGCACGGAACCAGGCCATGAATCGGCTCTCAGTCCTGGATTGCCTCTGGGACATAGCATCCATCCTTGTGTGTAATCCATCCACTGAGGTGCGGAGATCTGCAACCTCTTCTTCCATGGACCGCAGCATAGGCCTGGTGGACTGTGATCTCGATATGCCGGTCCCAGAATGAGTGTATCTAGATGGTCCGGCACTGTCAGCGGACCTCCTGGATGGAGCAAGAGGGACCGGATCATTATCCTCGTCATCTATCTCAATTGTAGTCCTTATTCCCCAGCCCACTCTGATGCTAGAAGCTTTAAATGCTGCTTTGGGTGGCAAATCTCCATCGGCAGGATTGGTGGGGGTGTTTCTCATCAAGCACAGTGTGGTTACCAAGGAAGGGAAATAGAATCCCTTTGTCAGCAGCGGTCCCCGTAAGACCATTTCATCACCAATTATCCGGGCCGCATCAAAATCCTTTCTTGTCACAAAGCACCAAGTCAACAGTGCCCGATTGAAGTTCACGTCCGTTGTATTGCTGGATGGCAGGAACCTGCTGCAGATAACAGTCAACCAACACTTGGCCAAGTGGGTGAAAGAGTTAGAGTTGAGGGTTATTTGGTCACGTATCCAAATGGGTTGCCCCCCTGTGCAAAGTACATCCGTCATGACCTCCCATGTCACCCCTGGTCTGTCATGGTAATAGTCGACGTCACTGGTGAACGAAGGCAGCCGCAACACCTGGCGAATTGTTGGAACTGTAGCCTTGACCACCGTACCCCGCACAATCACCTCCCTACCCAAGTGCAATGGGCAGTTGGCGTAAAATTCTCGAACCAGCATCTTGTTAACTGGTGCAGGGTCGTTAAATAGGAATTCCATTTCCCGCCTCCGTATTTCTTCATACATCTCCACCTTTTCGGCTCGGAGGGCTACCCGATCAATCGGGATCTCATGGATAAAGGTCTTTGTAGCCTTGGCTTTGAAGTCGTCCTCCGCCAGTTCCGATTGGAATTTGGACTCATCATAAGTAGGTCGCTGGGATGGGCCTCCAGATCGCCTTTGTCTTTTGGGAGCCATATGACCTGCAAATAATCAAACGAACCATCAAAATATGCCCTAACTAGTGCCAATCAGATGGTTACTCAGACTTCACCACCCGATGACACCAAATACTTCCCCTTAATTCATTCATAACAACCTCCACAATAGCCCCATAATTTTCTTACCACTTCCGGCATAATACACCCCACACTTACTCCTTTCAATGTTACACATGAGATACAACACCACCATATAGCAACTACAACCATACCACCAATCAACTACACATCATCAACCATCAATTACAACACCCCAAACCTAGGTTGGGCTTAAAACACCCCAAAAATATACAACACAGTACCAAAATTTCAGCCAACAC
>NW_017670529.1:369302-412609 GCF_001879085.1 Nicotiana attenuata
CCAGCTGCCCAAATATTCAAATCTCAGTTGAATGTTCTTTAACAACTACGCTTGCAAGTAACTAAATAGCTGTAAACTAAACTAATAAGGTTGTAAACAATTATGATAAAAAGCTAAGGCAATGATTTCCCCTATTGATGGAATCCCTTCTCTTTATGCTCATACAAATTTACCAACACATCTCTATCAATCATGAACGCTAATCTTACCGTAAATCTCTCCCGAGTAATCACAGTAATTTACTATTGCACTCTCCCGAGATACACTAGCTTACTTTATTTAGCACGATTCACTTTAGATTACACCCAAGGCTTCGTTATCCCTAATCCCGCCTTTAAACCCGCAATTATAGATTCCTCTAATAATCTAGGAGTGGTGTTGTTCAAAAATACCCTAAATATGCACTCTTTTCCAAGTTATGCACACTAAATAGGCACAGCTAATTGAGGATCCTGTCAATTAACTACAACAAACACGAAGTTGAACAAATAGAGATTAAACTGGCAATTTGTATTCACATAAACAAGAAGTTCATCACCCAATAGGTTCCATCAAAACCTTAGACAAGGAATTTAGCTACTCATGGCTATGGGAAAATAAACTAAGATAGAATTCATCATAAAAATCAAAAGTAAAGAAGAAAGATGTTTGGAGTATTCTCTCACAATGGTTTTCCTTGCTAAGAAACCCTAAAAATCAATAATGATTCTCTTGGGCGAAGTCTAATGTTTTAAATAGGGTTTAGGTCTAAAAATCCCGTATTTGACACTTTGACCCCTGAACTTTTCTGCGCCTGCCGCGGTTCTGCCGCGGTCGTGGTAGAACCGCGGCCAATCACCCTCTCTGAATCTCTAAAGTTCTGAAGCTGCCTTCCACCGCGGTTCTGCCGCATTCGCGGTAGAACCGCAGCCAAACCATTTTTCTGAATCCTAAGGGCTGGCAGGGCGTAGCTTCATTGGGAATTTACACATTTGGCCTCTTTTCTCCAATTTTGACTCCAAAACTGCTCCTTAGCCTTCCTTATACATACATCACCTGCAAATCATGAAAAGAACTAATAAGAGCATTTTGTTATCACTTTTAGCATTAAAACTACACAAGAAGGTGATTATTTAAGGTGTGATTATAGTCAAATTCACCTATTATCACCTTTGATAAGGTTAAGGTGATTCAGGATAGACTCCGTACAACCCAGTCCAGACAGAAGAGTTATGCGGACCGGAAGGTTCGTGATGTTTCCTACATGGTTGGAGAGCGGGTCTTGCTTCGGGTTTCGCCTATGAAGGGCGTTATGAGATTTGGGAAGAAGGGGAAATTGAATCCGAGGTTTATTGGCCCTTTTGAGGTATTGAGACGTGTTGGGGAGGTTGCTTATGAGCTTGCCTTACCTCCCAGCTTGGCAAGAGTTCATCCGGTATTTCATGTTTTGATGCTCTGGAAGTATCACGGTGATCCGTCGCACGTGTTGGCAGTCCAGTTGGACAAGGATCTATCTTATGTTGAGGAACCAGTGGCGATATTGGACAGGCAAGTTCGAAAGCTGAGGTCAAAGAACATTGCATCAGTAAAGGTTCAGTGGCGGGGGTCAGCCGGTCGAAGAGGCGACGTGGGAGACCGAGCAGGCTATGCGCAGCCGTTACCCTCATCTTTTCACCACTTCAGGTATGTCTCTATGCTCGTTCTAGGACGAACGAATATTTTAACGACCCGGCCGGTTGTTTTGTGAATTAACGCCATGATCCCCTATTAACTGCTTTCCCCGTGTTCGTTTCTGCTATTGTGAGTTGTTGGGAAGATTCGTTATGAGCTTCGGAGTGTTTTGGGACACTTAGTCCCTAAATGAGAGTTTAAGCTTTAGAATTTGGACTGTAGTCGGAACAGTGTGAAGACGGCCTAGGAATGGAATTCCGTCGATTCCGTTAGCTCCGTTGAGTGCTTTCGGACTTAGGAGCATGTTCGGATTGTGTTTTGGAGGTCCGTAGCTTATTTAGGCTTGAAATGCCGAAAGTTAAATTTTTGAAGTTTCCGGATCGATAGTGATATTTTGATATCAGGGTCGGAATCCGATTCCGAGAGTTGGAATAGCTCCGTAGTGTTGAATGTGACTTGTGTGCAAATTTTGGGGTCAATCGGACTTGGTTTGGTTGGTTTTATCATCGGGTGTAAGATTCTTGAAATTTCAAGTTCCTTAGGCTTGGATTGGAGGGTGATTCGTGGATTTAGCGTTGTTTGATGTGATTCGAGAGTTGGAATGAGTCCGTATGATGTTTTAGGATTGGTTGGTATGTTTGGTTGAGGTCCCGGGGGCCTCGGGTGAGTTTCGGATGGTTTACGGAGGTGATTTTGGACTTAGGCAAAATTTGAAGGTTGATGCTTCTGGTATTTTCGCACCTACAGTGAGGAGCCCGCAGGTGCGGCCCGCAGATGCGATGGAGTGAGTCGCAGGTGCGATTTTGGCACTATTGGCCAGTGACCGCAGATGCAGTTATTGGACCGCGGAACCGGACCGCATCTGCGAAGAAGGTAGCGCAGGTGTGGTTTATAGCCGTTTAGTGAAATCTCGCATGTGAGAGTCCCCAGCCGCAGAAGCGGGACCGCAGGTGCGGTCCCATGACCGCAGAAGTGGAAATCGCTGGGCAGATATAGAAAAATTCGAGGGTTTAAGGTTTCATAACACAAAATCGAATTGGAGCTCGGTGGGAGACGATTTTTCTAGGGTTTTTGAAGGAGAATCATTGGGTAACGAATTCTAACTCGATTTTGATCTTAGTACTATAATCTATTGTTATTTTCCTCTCTAATTAAGAATTTGGGGGATAAAATTTTGGAAATGGGAGAAAAGTTCCCCAATTGAGAATCCGAGTTTTGAGTGAGATTTTGACGTTGAATTTTGATGAGTTTTTTCGAGTGTGCTCGTGAGTGATCGGGTGTTCAGAATTTGTAAATTTTACCCGATTCCGAGGCGTGAGCCTAAGGGACTTTTTGGGGCGATTTTCTTAATTTCGCGTGTTAGCTTCGAATTAATTAGTTAAATTAGTTACTTGAAGTTATATTTACATTATGCAATTAATTTGAATAGATTTGGGCCATTTGGAGTCGGGTACTCGTGGCAAGAACGTGATTTCGAGTTGATTTGAGCTGGTTCGAGGTAAGTGGCTTGCCTAACCTTGTGTGGGGGAACTCCCATTAGGATTTGGTACTGTTGTTATATGAGTGCCATATACGTGAGGTGACGAGTGCGTACACGTGCTAATTATTGAAAAACCCCATTTTCATTAAGTAAATATCTGTGTTTTCTTGTAATTGAGCAATACTTGTACTTGAAGCCTCTTGTTTAGTTTAGGAAAAGCATGCTTATGTGATCTAATTGGCTTACTTGCTTTAACTGCTTACTTGTATTCTGTGCAGCATGTTTAGAGTAGAATTTCTTTTTATTCTCGAATAGAACTGTAGACTCTTTCTTGATAGTGCTGTGTGTTTACTTTCGGACTACGGGACGATATCCCGAGAGATCCCCCTGCATGTTTACTTTGGGACTACGGATCGGTATTCCGGGAGATCCCCCTGCACGTTTACATTTGGGACTATGGGATGGCACCCGGGAGATTCCCCTTTACTGGATATTTACTTTGGGACTACGGATTGGTATTCCGGGAGTTTCCCCCTGCATAATTATGATTTGGACTACGGGACGGTATCCCGGGAGATGCCCCTGCACATTTATGTTTGGGACTACGGGACAGTATCCCGGGAGATCCCCTGTTGCTATCTCTGTGTGCTGAGTTATATTCTTTCTGCGATTCTATTCTTTAACGACTGTTAGTATTTTGGTTATACTGTCGCATTTCATACCATTTTCCTTGTTTTTATATATATAACCAGTAGGGCCCTGACCTTCCTCGTCACTACTCGACCGAGGTTAGTCTTGGTACTTACTGGGTACCGCTGTGGTGTGCTCATGCCCTTTCCTGCACATATTTTTCGTGTGCAGATCTAGGTTCTTCTGCTCACCCGTTCTACCAGTGAGGCGGACGATATCAGAGTCTTCGAGGTATATCTGTCGCGTCCGCAGATCCAGAAGTCTCTCTCTATTCTTCCCTTAGCTTTAGACTTCCTGTATTTACTTTTGCTTAGACATTCTGGAGTTAGAACACTGTGTAATTTCTATAGCTTGTGATTTCATGAGATTTCGGGTTTTGGGAGTTTTGTTTTAGTTTTGAGAGTCTGTATTGTATATGCCGAGCGGCATTTTAAACTTTTTTATTATGCTTTAAATCGTAACTTTCCAGTTTCGCATTTTATTTCCTTTTTCCGCAATTTGTTAGGCTTACCTAGCCGTAGAGACTAGGTGCCGTCACAACAGTTCACGGAGGGAGAACATGGGTCGTGACACTTCTCGGGTAAAATAACCTCTGGGCGGCTCAAATCTAGCCAAAATAACTTTAAAGCATAAATAAAACTCATAAGAAACTATTGTGGATCATAAAGCCTCTATCTTTATCAAAAACTAAAAATCAACCCAAAAGTCGACCCCTGGGCCGGCACCTTGGAACCCAAAAAATTTTACAAAACCAGAACACTCATTCCGATACGAGCTCAACCATACAAAAATTATCAAATTCCGAAACCATTTGGTCCCTCAAATCATCATTTTTAATTTTGAAAGTTTTTACAATTTTCCCCATATTTTTCACTTTGATTCTCACCATTTTGATGTTAAAACTCAAATAAAATCATGAAGTATACTTAGAAATTGATCAAAGGTACTTACCCAATGATTGTTGATAAAATTCCTCTCTCAAAATCGCCCACTCTCGGACCTAGGGTTCAAAAATATCACAAAATGAAGCAAAAACCCGAATTACACAGCTGAAAACAAGCTGCAGATGTCGCATTTGCGATCCAGGGTTCGCAATTGCGAACCCTCGCAAAATGAAGAAGCCTTCGCAATTGTGAACAAGAACAGGGCTGGAAAAGGTCGCATTTGCGACAAAAAAGTTCGCAATTGCGAACGGGCATCGCAATTGCGAGCCCACCAGAAACCAGCTGTCTCCTCGACACGGAAATGAGCATAACTCCCTCATACAATGTCCAAATTTGACGATTCTTTTTGTTGTGGCTCTGTAATGGTTCAATAAAAACTGAATTTGGAGCTCATTTGATTAATATGGTACTATTTATGCTTGAAGAAACGACGACGAAGCATAAAAAACAAGCGCAACACAACCTAAACTTATTCGAAACTCACCCAAGCCATTCGAGACCTCGTCTGAACATACCAACAAGCCCCAAAATACAACCTAAACCTACTGAGGCTTCAAATCACATCAAATAACATCTAAATTACGAATCGCACCAAGAATCGAACTTATAAACTTTCAAATCTTCCAACTTCTAAAACTCGTGCCGAACCTATCAAATCACCCCGGAATGACACCAAATTTTGCACACAAGTCCCAAATGAAATAACAGAGTTGTTCTAACTACCGGAATCGCATTTTGACCTCGGTATCACCAAAGTCAACTAGTGGTCAAACTTCTCCATCTTCCAAACTTCAGCTTTTCCAACTTTCGCCGAAATGCTTCAAATTACCCTACGGACCTCCAAATCCAAATCCGGACGCATGCCTAAGTCCAGAATCACCATACTAAGCTGTTGAAATTATCCAAAATCCATTACGGAGCCGTTTACACAAAAATCAAATTCCGGTCAACTCTTACCACTTAAGCTTCCAAAACTGAAATCTTTCTTTCAATTAGACTCTGAATCATCCGGTAACTGAACTCGACCACGCACGAAAGTCATAACACATAATATGAATCTTCTCAAGACATCATACCGTGGAACGGGAGGAAATTTCTCAAAAAGACCGGCCGGATCGTTACAAAGATCTTCAAAGACAAATTGAATTTCATTTGCTTCGCACAAATTGGAATTTCACAGAGGCCGAAATCGCCCACCATTGAACATTGCTTCGACTTCGCCTCGGAATAGCCAAACCACTTCGTCTCAACCAAACAAGTGGCTTAAATCTATTATATTGGTTGTTGGCAGTGTTGTGAAAAGCGCTCGCTTCAGCGCTTTAAGCGTGAAGCGAAGCGAGGCGGCTACTGTGTCACTTCAGTAGGGTGAAGCGTGACAGGTAGGTTGAAGCGTCCGCTTTTGACAAAAAAGCGAGAAGCTCTAGTGAAGCGAGAAGCGACGAAAGCGCTCGCTTCTGTCTTTTAAGTCACTGAAAAATAAAAAGCACAGTCTTTTTTACAAAATCAGCGAGCAGCAGAGCAAGCAGCGACTAAGGTTTCAATTTTCAGCACTCTTCTTCTTAAAGTTCAAGCCCACGTATGTTTTCTTCTTTCTCCTTCTTCTTCTTCTTCTTCTTCTTCTTCTTCTTCTTTATATTTCAGTGCTTAAAATAGTAGCGAAATGCTACCAATTTTTTTTCCCTCTTCAATTCTTCTTTTTCTCATTCTCTTTTTCTTTTTATTTTCGTTTCAGTCCTTAAAATTGCAGCGAAATGCCGTCAATTTTTCTTTTCTTCAGTTCATCTTTTGTTCTTAGTCTCACTGCCATTTTTTTAGTATTGGTAGTTACATGTGATGTATGCAGTTACATGTGTAACATGTGTTGTCTATGCAGTATTTATTTTAGTTTTTTTTTTTTTAAATACTGCTTCACTTCAAAAAAGCGAGTGTTTCGCTTCTCGCTTCACGCTTTAAGCGAAAAGTGGCTTGTCGCTTTTTCTCGCTTCACGCTATTCACAACACTGGTTGTTGGTCTATTCGTTGGAGGCGAAACAAAATCACTACTCCGACTAAACCGCGTTAGAACAACCACCCATGGGACGTGGGAGGTGACTAATAGCTTCTTCCGGTCAATAGAATTTCTTATCCGGTTTTTTATTTTTGCAAACCAAAATCAAGAGTCACTTGAAACACCAAACTCAACTTCAAGTGGCGACTCCAGTTTAATAAGATAATCCCTTTTCAAAACGTCATTTTAATTGAAAAAATCTTTTTCACTTAATGTATCATGCGGGGTTGAAGAAAAAAAAGATTGTGACTGACCCCTATATTATACACACACATTGAAAGAATCTTGCACCTCAGATTTTACATTTATGTATAATATGTTACCTTAGATTAACTTATATAAAAAATTGAGAGAATTTATATTTTGGCTTGATATATATTACAGAAGTAGCAAACCATTTGAATAATTGTTTATAGAACTTCTAAATAGTTGATCTAATCTCTCTTAGTAATAATTAATTATTTTTAATATTTGTTTTAAGTTTAACAGATAAAAAGGTAAAATATTTAGTCAAACCTAAAGATCTTTTAAGCCAAAGTCATAAATTGAGCTTTTAACAGTTTTGGCTTAATATTAGTTAGTTAAATAAGTAAAAAAAAAAATACTTTTAAGCTAACCCAAAACTCCCTACTACTAAGAATCAATGATAGCATAGTTGAAAAGTTTAATTGTTTTTAACCTCGTGAAAAAATTAGTCTAATAGACAAAAAAGCAAGAGCTTTTTAACCAAAATTGTCATTATGTATGAGGTTAGGGTTAATAACACTTTTTCTTCCTCGGTTATTAGAGCCCGTTATGCTTAGCTGATTTAGAGTAGCTGATAAGCACTAGGTGGTGAAGCTGATTTAATAAATAAGCAGTTACGTGTTTGGATAAAAGTGCTGAAATTAATAATAAGCAGCTGAAACTGTTTGATTAAAAAGTGCTGAAAAGCTATTATGTTAAAATGACTTAGATGACCTTATAACAATTTACACTACTAAAAACGTCATTTTCTTCAAAATTTTAGATTCTACATAGATTCAAATACAATAATAACCTATTTATCATGTTATTTTAATTATAAAAATGATTAGATAATATCTTTTTTATAAATATAATTTATGTTATGATAAGTATACAATCATAAATTAGAATGGGTGGAGTATAAATTAACAAAAGTTAAGAAAAACCCCTTAAATAATGCATACAGTATTGTAGAGAAGAAACATGCACTTAATATGTATTGTTTTATGGTAAATAAAATTATAACTTTCAACTATCATAAATATCTTGAGCAATCAGATCACGAATTGACATCCAAATATTATTATCTCCTTGATTTTCTACATTTTATTCATTTGCAACGTTGACTCTTGCGGATCTTCCAACATCAGGATCAACACGTAGCACATATCTCTCATTCTCAACTTCTTGGAACGCATTGTCCACCTAACATTTATTTCTAACTTAATTATGAATCGCCATTGTAGCCAATACGGTTCGGTTTTGAACACCCCTAATAATGATGACTTTCAACGAGAAAAGTACACAAGAAAGCATTCAAATTGTACCCCAAAAAATAAAAATAAATAAGAGAAAGCATTCAAATTAACTTTGTACAACACTCTTTTGTTTTTTTATACTACTACTATTTACAGCACCAAATCCAAGTAAATATGTACAACTAAATGTTGAGTTTTGTTAGTAATAACAAAAGAGGTAAGAATGGAAAATGGTGGGAAAAGAAATTGAGGGAAATGAAATTTTGAATTAGTTTATTTTACTAATGCACTTTGTCCCTCATTGGAAGAAGGAAAGAAAATCTTTGTGCTTATATAGAGAAGCGCATCTTCTACTTCTTAAAGAGTTAGGAAGAAGTGGTGCCTCGCGCCGTCGTCGTCGTCGTCGTCGCTCGGCTCGGCTTCGGCTTCGGCTTCGGCTTCGGCTTCGGATCATTTTCCAACGGTCGCTGAAGAGACACCTTCTTTACGAACAGGCACCTATGCACTTGTTGAGACTCAACTTCTGTGGCTATAAATAGAGAGGCTTAACCTCATTTACCACCACCGAAAAATTCGAAATCTCTCCCCTCAAACTTCTGCATTCTGCATTGTTTTTCCAAAAACAAAACGTAAGCATTTTGTGTGATTTGCTCCGCCATTTGAGTTCGCCGAAATTCTGTGGTTTGAGGTGCCGCTATCACAAAATAGTTATTACGTTCTATCCTCGGAGGAATTAATCCGCAACCTTGGGCATTGTGAGGGGATTAAATTCCTTAAGGAAACACAAGAAACTTGTGAACGTGGAATTTTTTCTGCTTTGGTTTTTTAAACTAACGTTTGTTCATTTACTGATTTTGGATACAGAGTTCTAACACTAAAAGAGTAGGAATCTTACTTGAGACTAACAGTACAAGTCACATATATATATAACAATATGAAGAAGACAAGTGAATCTCATTACCTCAAATTGCCGACAGAAACGGGCTGGAGAATTGCAGATGCACGGGCTGTTTAGGTTTAAAGAATCGAGAGAGAGTGAAACTATACGAGGACTTTTGTTTTAAAAAGAAATATTTTAGGGATAGAATAGTAAATATTTGGTCAAGCCTGAAGTTGGGGGAGACTAACTTATGCCGTTTAACTTATTTATGGTTTATAAGCACTTGACTTATAAGCACTTTTAATTTTACCAAACGCGTAGATACGCCAAAAAATACTTATAAGTCAATTTGACTAACTTATAAGCTTAGTCAAACACCATCTTAGTTAAATTCCCTTGACTGAGTAAAAGAACGCTACCGTTAGAAGCAGGGTTCATGTTCTACCCAATCACACATATGAAAGAACCGTTAGTTCCCGCTTGTAGTAATTATGTTAAATGGTCTAAATCTGTTCAATTTTAGCAAATGTAGAAGATGATATGTGCTCAAGTGTTTATTTAAAGGACAAAAATGAACTTACCTTCAAACCTAAGGAATAATTTTGATATAAATCACATCAAATTTAAAAAATTAAGTGGCTTAATATATTCAAATTCTCTGTACTTAGAGTCCCCGATCATACATCTGTGGGTTCCCAAATGCCTCCATGTACAACGACGCATGAATGAGTAGACATGCTTGGTTTATCAAGCTTGGCCTTGACACTAGTCCTGTTTACGCCACTAAGCTCATCGCTGACTATGTTTCATATGGAATCCCCAACTCCATTAGCATTGCCCACCAGGTGTTCGACCAAGTGCCTCACAAAGACACACCCTTATGGACCTCTATCATCTCAGCCTATGCTCGCTCCAATCAATCCCACAAGGCCCTTCATCTCTTCTCCTGCATGCTCCATCAATCTCGATCCAACCCAGATGCTCGGCCCAATCACTTCGTCTTCACAGCTGTTGCTCGCGCCATTACTTCTGCTCCACAGTACCTGTCTTTGGGGAAAACCATGCATGCCCACGTCGTAAAGTCTGGATATGTTCCTGGAAATATCATCGTTGAGACTGCCTTTCTTGATTTGTATATGAAATGTGGGGTCGCTGAATGTGCCCGGAAGTTGTTTGATGAAATGTCCAATAGAAATTTGGTGACCTGGAACGCTATGATTTCTGGGTATATTCAGAATGGACAGGAATGTCAAGGATTAGAGTTGTTTTATCGAATGAAGTGCAGAGAACTTTACGTGCCTGATGAGTACAGCGTTGCGACCGTTTTATCTGGCTGTGCGTACGTACAAGATCCGCTTTTGGGTGTGCAAGTTCATGGTTATGCATTTGTTAGTGGGTTTGAGTTGAGTTGTAGAAATTCGCTTGCTAACATGTACTTTTATTGCGGTAGAGTTGCATCGGCTGAGAAAGTTTTTGTTGGATCAGAAAGGAATCTTGTTTCGAAGCTTGTGACGGCAAGGGGTTATGTATTTAATCACATGTATGCTGATGTCGTTAAGCACATTTTGTTAATGGAAAATGCTGTTGAAATTTTTGTTGCAGATCAGACTATTTTCGTGCCTCTGCTAACTACATGTGCTAAGATGCATTTGCTCAATGTTGGGAAGCAAATCCATGGCCTCTTTATCATTTTGGTGGATTCATATAGCACTGCTGATTCATTAAAAGAGAGCAGAGTGATTATTAGTAGTGCACTCATGGACATGTACAGCAAGTGCAGTGATATTCGTAAAGCTCGAAAAGTTTTTGAAAGTTGGCTACCTGAACAACACGTTCCACTGTGGAATTCATTGTTGTCTGGTTATATTCATAATGAACTCATTGAAGATGCTAAGGCACTCTTTGAGAATATGCCCGAGAAAACTATTGTTTCTTGGACTAGCATGATGACAGGGTATGTGCAAAAGGATTTGCCCCAAGAAGGCCTAAATTTATTGGCTAAGATGTATTCGGGAAAAGAAGGATCTATGCTAGAAGGAAACTGCTTGACCTTTGTCGTGGCTCTTGAGGCATGTGCTCGTCTAACTGATTTGAACAAAGGAAAGCAAATACATGCGAAAATTATTAGAGCGTTACCGGATGCATATGACAATGTGGCTGTTGGTACAGCTTTAGTTGATATGTATTCAAAATCAGGTAATTTGTGTTACACACTACGGCTTTTTGATGCAATGGAAGAGAAAAATGTTGTTTCATGGACTTCTGCAATCATGGGATTTGCTATTCATGGATTTGCCTCCCAAGCCCTTGAACTCTTTCAGCGTATGGTAAACATGGGAATTATGCCCAATGAAGTGACATTTATTGCAGTATTAACTGCTTGTAGTCATTGTGGGTTGGTTGATGAGGGAATGCAATACTTTACACAAATGAGGAAGCGGTACGGTTTGATGCCCGAGGAAGAACATTATACATGTCTAATTGATTTATTGGGACGTAATGGAAGGCTTGAGGAAGCATGGCATTTGGTGGAGGGAATGGAAGAGAACTATCTAAGTGATGGGAGATCTACTGGTGCCATTTGGGCTGCGCTTCTAGGGGCCTGTCAGTTGCATGGAAACTTCGAAATTGGAAAGAAGGTAGCTGGAAAGATGATGGAAAGGGAGAAACAGATTTCTACCGCTTCTGTTGCGCTATCTAATGTTTATGCAGCAGCTGGGATGTGGAATGAAGTGTATGGAGTGAGAGAGAGTTGGAGAAAAGAAGGTCATGCCAATGGAGAGCCTGGTCTTAGCCGAATATGTGCACAACCTTAGACAATTTTTGTTGTCCTTTTATTTAATTGGTGAGGCATTAGTGTTTTACAATGAGCAAAATTATTTCGAGGTGCAACATATGCTTTGATTATGTAGAACGCGAGAACCTGTGGGTGCTTCCTTTTGGATTATATGCACGGTATGGTTTTCTCGAGGCCGCTTAACTTTTGTCCGCCAGTAGTTCAGTGTGCTAAATTTTGGATTTAAAAGTTATCTAGCTCGTTGGGCTAACAGGGAGCTGAATTTAAAGAGTGTCCTCAAGAAGGGCCATTTGTGCAAATGCCCCTTCCTTTTTATGACTTGTTCGAGGTCTGCTTACATGTTGATGGGCTCCTTGAAGGCTTGCCCCAGCCCCCAGGCGTTTTAAGTTGTATAATAGCATTTTTATTTGCGAATCCTTTTGTTTATGAATAAGCAACTGAGGCCAATACGTGACCAAGCTCAACTTGAGGTTCAATGGGCAAGGATACACTGAGTAATTTCTACTAGAATGTTATTTAATTACAATGTTTGTAACTCTAGATATCTCACCTTGAATCAATTCAAATTTCAGATCAAGAAACTGGCGAAGTGACATCTTACGTGCCTTGGTACGAGTTGATTTTCCTTTACCTCCCCAAATCACCTCATTCTAACAAGGAATAAAAACAAAATTCAGAAAGAGAGAAGCTTGTATTGGGGAAAATTATATTTATGTATATGGCGATGTGTCATGACGTATAGACTGGTCAAACAGTCAAAGAAATAAGGTTGGTTAACAGATACGAGCAACAATAGATACGAGTAAATTAAATGGAGGGGGTGCGAGCAGTCATACAAGTAATTCAACCCTCGTACCTATTCAAGACATTTAAAACTCAAAGATAGTGAAGAATCAAAGGAATGACTCTGACAGCAAAAAGGAGCCCAGATACAGTATTTAATGAGTATTAATTATTGGAAACGTTAGAAAATATGTATTTAATGTATATGATTGTATAACGTGACATTTAAAGTCATTAATTGCCCATAATAGCATTATTATGACAAAGGTAAGGCTCGTATCCCAAAAGAGCTATAAAAAGGGAAGAAACAAACAATTGTATGGGAGGTGACTATTGGAATATACTTTGATTTACCAGCTTTCATACTTGGCTATTCTAAAATTTCTTTTTTTATTTACTTTTTCGATTATCAGTAACCCGATTCTTCTAATTTTTAGCTTTGACTAAAAATCTATTTTTGGTTAAACAAATTGGTTCCGTTACCGGGGATCTGATAATCAATTATATTTCAATTTGATTTTCTTGATTGCATCAATCATGTCAAACAACAATGACAACACTCAAGGGAACCCAGAAATTCAAACAATCCAGCAATTTCAGGGAGACTCTCCACGAGGCTCTCCACAAGGCTCTCCACGAGGTTCCCCACGACGGTCTCGTGAAGGCACTCCTGATGGATCTCACACAGATGGACGGGCTCAATTTGAAAATGTCGAAACCATGAATGAGGCTTGCAAAAACTTATTGTCTCTCAAGTCAATAAAGCTCTTCAGGCTTTTGTTAGCCAATTACCTGTTGCTCCTCCCACATCTACTCCAAACAACAATACTTTGGAGAATCCTCGTTCTGGGTTGATTAATTTAGGCAGTGGTGGAACCCCTAGTGAAACACAAGAGGGAGACCCAGGTAATCCAGTTAATTCTGATTTACAAAATCTAGTACTAACCTTGCAGAAACAGCTTAAGGAGCAAAATGAACGCATAGAGCAAATACCTAGAGTACCGCCCGTGATCAAGGGAGTAGATATAGATAAATATTCCCAACAACCATGGAAGCCAAGTGTTGCTTCCCTCCCAATTCCAAAGAAGTTTAAGATGCCTGATATTCCAAAATATGACGGTACATCAAATCCACGAGATCACGTTACTGCATTCACAACAGGTGTCAAGGGCAATGATTTGACTAAGCAAGAGATTGAGTCGGTCTTGGTCAAGAAATTCGGTGAAACACTCACTAAAGGTGCCTTAACATGGTGTTCTCTTTTACCTGAAAATTCTATAAATTTGTTTGCTGAGCTTGCAGACACTCGGGAGATCAAAAAGTTGAAAAGCGAATGGAAGACATCTTCAAAATCAAGCAAGGAGACTCAGAGTTGCTTAGAGAGTTCGTAGATAGATTTCAACGGGAAAGAATGACGCTGCCACGAGTACCTGACAATTGGGCAGCCATAGCCTTTGCTAGTAATTTGAATGAGAAGAGTTCAGAAGCCACGAGGCGACTCAAAGAAAGCCTTCGAGAATTCTCAGCAACAATGTGGAATGATGTCTACAACAGATACAGTACAAAGATGAGGATTGAAGAAGACATTATTTTACGACATAAAATAGAAGAAAAGGTAAGTTCAAGACGTGTGGAAAATGAAAAGAGATCCGGTAAAAACAGGTACGATCCATACATGGGACCTGCGGGAAAAGGCTCACAATCAAGGCAAGACAATCAAAGGTACGATCACAAACCTAGAAACAAGGAATCAAGCTCCTCATCGAGGTTCGGAAATGATCGGAACACACGCGGGTCACGAGACGATGATGGAAGTCTAAAGGCAAGGTTCGGTGGTTACAACTTCAACGTAACCACCTCTGAACTCGTGGCTGTTTTAAGAAGCATGGGAGATAAGGTACGATGGCCAAAGGAAATGCGATCGAATCCGAACAGACGAAACCCTAATCATTGGTGCGAATTTCATAACGATCACGGGCATAAAACAGCAGATTGCAGGTTTCTGCAAGGTGAAGTTGATCATTTGTTAAAACAGGGGTATCTTACTGAGTTATTCAGCGAGAAAGGTAAACAAGCATACATGAAGAACAGGCAGGAGCCTCCAAAACCACCTTCGCCCAAGAGAACTGTCAACGTTATAAGTGGAGGTGAAGAGATCAATGATGTATCATATAAAAAGGTTTCAAAAGTAATAATTACCCACGGGAAGCGGCCTCGACATGTACTGGAAGAGGAGAATGTTATATTCAACAACGCAGACGCCGAGGGACTCATAACTCCGCATAACGATGCACTGGTAATATCCTTACTTGTACATGACACTAACGTGAAACGAGTTTTGGTTGATCCAGGTAATTCTGTAAACATTGTTTTAATACGAGTATTGCGCGAGATGCAAGCGGAGGATAAATTAATTCCGAAGGCGCATACTTTGTCGGGATTTGATAACTCTAGTGTTGTAACAAAAGGGGAGGCAATACTTACTATATTCGCAGAAGGCGTCGTTAAAGATACCAAATTTCAAGTTGTAGATATGGAAATGGCTTACAATATGATTCTTGGGAGGCCATGGATTCATGACATGGAAGCTGTTCCTTCAACTTTACATCAAGTTATTAAATTTCCATCTCCATGTGGAATATGCCAAATCAGAGGCGATCAACAAACATCTAGAAGCATCAATTCCGTTGCAGATTCAACTGTTAAGGATGAAGACAAATAGCAATTACAGAATTTAGGTGAGGGTAACACGGAGTCAACCTCACCTGAGCAAAAGCAAACAGATGTGGATTCGAGACCTGATACCATTCAAGAACCGGAGGAGAACGAGAACATCAAAACAACGATAGAAGAGCTAGAGGCCGTGGTGTTATTTATACATTGGCCCGAGAGAAAAGTGTACATAGGAGCTAATCTTAGCTCGGAGGTAAAACGTAAATTGATTGAATTTTTAAAAGCTAATGCAGATTGTTTTGCTTGGTCCCATTCTGACATGACAGGGATACCACCGGAAATCATGACTCATAAGTTGAATGAAGATCCATCATATCCTCCCGTCAAGCAAAAGAAAAGAAAGCAAGGAACTTTCAAAAATAAGGTGATTCAAGAGGAAGTTCAAAAATTGCTAAAAATTAGTTCAATTCGTGAGGTAAAATATCCTAACTGGTTAGCTAATACTGTTTTGGTTCCTAAGAAGAACAGTAAGTGGCGAGTCTGTGTAGATTACACAGACCTTAATAAAGCCTGTCCAAAAGATTCATTTCCTTTACCGCACATAGATCAGTTAATTGATGCTACTGCAAGGCATGAGCTATTAAGCTTTTTAGATGCATATTCAGGCTATAATCAAATCAAGATGGATCCAGGAGATGAAGAAAAAACTTCTTTTATAACAGACAGGGGGACTTACTGTTACAAGGTAATGCCCTTCGGTCTTAAGAATGCAGGTGCAACGTATCAAAGGTTGGTCACCCAAATGTTTCAAGAACATTTAGGTAAAACCATGGAAGTATATATAGATGATATGCTAGTTAAGACTCAACATTCAAAAGATCATATATCGCACCTATCTGATACGTTTAAAATTTTACGAAAATATAGTATGAAGTTGAATCCAGAAAAATGTGCATTTGGTGTGGCATCAGGTAAGTTTTTAGGTTTTTTTGTTTCTAACCATGGTATTGAAGTGAATCCTGCACAGATTAAGGCCATTGAAAAAATTCCTGATATACTTTCCAACAAGAAAAAGGTTCAAAGACTAACAGGAAGAATCGCAGCTTTGGGAAGGTTCATTTCTAAATCATCGGAAAAATGTTTTAAATTCTTCTCGGCTCTTAAGAAGCAGGATCATTTTGAATGGGATGAGGAGTGTCAACAAGCACTTAGGGATTTGAAAATATACTTTTCAAATCCACCTTTGCTAGCAAAACCCAAGGTTGGGGAGAAACTTTTCATCTACCTTGCTGTTTCAGAAGTTGCGGTAAGCGCGATTTTGGTTCGAGAAGAGCAGGGTAAACAATCTCCTATCTATTATGTTAGTAAATCTTTGTTAGATGCAGAGACACGTTATCCACAATTGGAAAAATTAGCACTTGCTCTTATCATGGCATCTAGGAAGTTAAGACCATACTTTCAATGTCATCCCATTGTTGTAGTGACTGCATACCCCCTACATAATATATTGCATAAACATGAATTGTCGGGAAGGTTAGCTAAATGGGCCATAGAGCTAAGTGAATATGAAATCACGTACTTACCTAGAACAGCAATAAAATCACAGATATTAGCTGATTTCGTGGCTGACTTTAGCCAAGGGATGCAACTAGAAGCAGAAAAAGAAGTACAAGTACTTAATGGGACTAATCCAGGAACATGGACCTTATTTACTGATGGCTCATCTAACGTAAAAGGTGCAGGATTAGGAATTGTTTTAGTACCACCTACGGGTGAAACTATTAGGCAAACTATTAAATGTCATTCCGTAACTAACAATGAAGCGGAGTATGAAGCTGTGATTGCAGGTTTAGAATTGGCACGAGAACTTGGTATAAATCAAGTAGTGATCAAAAGTGACTCGCAGCTCGTGGTTAATCAAATGCTGGGGACTTACACAGTTAAGGAAGCAAGGATACAACAGTACTTGGAAAAGGTGCGGGAACTGATAAAGCAATTCCAAACTTGGAAGGTCATACAAATATCGAGGGATGAAAATTTTGAGCAGATGCCTTAGCTAATCTCACATTCGCAGTTGATGTGGCAAAAGATGCAAATGCTTCAGTTATACATTTATTTCATTCAGTTCTCGAACCAGATAAGAATGAGGTAAAGTTTAATAATTTAACATGGGATTGGAGAAACGAAATTGTTGCTTTTATACAGTATGGTACCGTCCCTAATGACAAGAAGCAAGCGCATGCACTTCGAAAAAAGGCTGCTCGTTACTATTTAAAACAAGGGAATCTTTATCGTAAGATGTTCGGTGGTCCACTAGCAAGATGCCTCGGACCTTCTCAAACGGAGTATGTAATGAGGGAAATACATGAGGGGCATTGCGGGAATCACTTAGGAGGAAGATCACTGGTAAGAACCTTGATTAGAGCAGGATATTATTGGCCTAAAATGGAGGAAGAAGCGGAAAGTTTTGTAGCTACATGTGATAAATGTCAAAGGTACGGTAACAACATGCATAGACCTACGGAGTTGTTACATCCGGTCATATCACCATGGCCATTCATGAAGTGGGGAATGGATATCGTGGGTCCATTACCACAAGCAAAAGGACAGGTAAAATTTTTGCTCGTACTTACTGATTACTTCACTAAATGGGTAGAGGCAGGAGCATTTAAACAGGTACGAGAAAAGGAGGTCAAAGACTTCATTTGGCTTAATATCATCTGCCAATTTGGTGTACCAAAGGAGATTGTATGCGACAATGGCCCTCAATTTATCGGAGCTCAAGTCACGGAGTTTTTTGAGAGCTGGCAAATTAAGAGAATCACATCTACACCTTATCACCCAGTAGGCAATGGGCAAGCAGAATCAACGAACAAAGTCATAATCAACAATTTGAAGAAACGTTTAGAGGAATCAAAGGGTAATTGGCCTGAAGTGTTACCCAGAGTGTTATGGGCATATCGCACGACAACAAAGACGAGCACAGGTGAAACTCCTTTCTCTTTAGTTTATGGAGCTGAAGCATTAATCCCAGTTGAAATAGGAGAACCGAGTACAAGATTCTCACAAGCGACACAAGAGTCTAATGATGAAGAGATGCGNAAACTACGGAGTCTACCACCACCACATCTTCTATGCCTAACGGGAGCATTGGGAAAGCTGTCTAAAATAGGAGTTCTTCTAGGGTTAGGGTTCGGAGAAGCCATGACAAAGAAGATTGAAGTGAAGAAGAAGTGAATAAAAGTTTTGAAAAATTTAAAGTGTTTAATACGCTTTAAATGGTAGAAGACAAAGATGGAAGTTATATTTATACTAATGAATGACCGTCAGAAGGAAAGAGTATAGTGATGGGAAGTCCATAATAATGATAACTGACACTTCATGGACAGGGAAGCCGAAAAAAAAGCCTAAGAAAGTGTTGTACAATTGTATGACCAATAAGAGGATGACACGTGTCTAGCGCATTAAATGAAAGTAATAAGTGAAGCGTCAAACTCTGTCAGAGCATTAGTGGTGACAAAAATTCCCCCTTAATGAATTCCACTTTCCAAATATTCAAACTGATGAATAATTGGAAAGTGGGGGGACTATCTGTATTGGGAAAAATTATATTTATGTATATGGCGACGTGTCATGAGGTATAGACTGCTCAAACAGTCAAAGAAATAAAGTTGGTTAACAGATACGAGCAACAATAGATACGAGTAAATTAAATGGAGGGGGTGCGAGCAGTCATACAAGTAATTCAACGCTCGTACCTATTCAAGACATTTAAAACTCAAAGATAGTGAAGAATCAAAGGAATGAATCTGACAGCAAAAAGGAGCCCAGATACAGCATTTAATGAGTATTAATTATTGGAAACGTTAGAAAATATGTATTTAATGTATATGACTGTATAACGTAACATTTAAAGTCATTAATTGCCCACAATAGCATTATTATGACAAAGGTAAGGCTCGTATCCCAAAAGAGCTATAAAAAGGGAAGAAACAAACAATTGTAGGGGAGGTGACTATTGGAATATACTTTGATTTACCAGCTTTCATACTTGGCTATTCTAAAATTTCTTTTTTTTATTTATTTTTTCGATTATCAGTAATCCGATTCTTCTAATTTTTAGCTTTGACTAAAAATCTATTTTTTGGTTAAACAATTATATACTCCCTCCGGTTCACAATAAGTGTCCAATTTGCTTTTTCATTTTGGTTCAAAATAAGTGTCCAGTTATGTAATCAAGAAAGAATTCAATTTGTTTTTACAAAATAACCCCTATGTACATATCCCTAAAAAGTTTTCTTACTCCTCACATTAAATGTTTAATTAGGGGTAGTTTAGTCATAGTAGGTATTTTTGTATAGAATTTAGCATTTTCTTAATGGGCGTGCTAAAAGCAAATTGGACACTTATTGTAAACCGGAGGGAGTACTATATGTACCGGAAGATATTCAATGGTAAAAACCTATCCATACATGGTGTTTATACCAAATTGCATTAATTTATCATGGTTAAGTAATAAATTAAGGTGAGAATATATATAAAGTAACTATGGTTAGTATGCTGAAACATATGTCATGTGTTTGATTGGTATAAACAGTGAGGGGTACAAATTTTTTAATCATTTTTCAAGTATGCAACAATATAAGGTGAGAAATCAAAGTTTAGGTCCGCGCCAAATTCGTTCTCAAGTTTGTCTTTTCACCAAATATCCCTTCAAATTCTCCCAACCATTATATCCCCCGAATTCTGCGGGAAGTTCAACGGAAAACATCTCCAAACATATCTCCTTCTCTCCCCCTTATGCTAAAAATAGCTCCTTCCGTTTTTAGACAGCCTTAATTAGCTATCCATAAGCCATAGTTATCTTTATATACGCCATATTTACATTCACAGATCCATAAAAGGTGTTTACAGTTCTCATTCTTTTGATTCTATCAAGATTGAGTTTTTAGAATTTGGCTCTAGACATTTGGTAGATTTTGCAGATCAAACTGTTAGCTCTATATAGAAGGCAAATACTAGCATTGCCTAAACCAATTTACAGCATCCAGATTATAGAAATTGTTCTTTTTAGAAAATATACAACCGTTCCTGCAAAGGGTTTATATTAAAAAAATGGGTTGCTTTTCATGTTTTTCGTCGAATGAAAAGAAGGCATTCAAGAGAATACATAGCAACAAAAGAGAAACATCTGGTGCTGCTGCTGTTGCTAATCACAGGGAAAGTCTCCAAAAGCGTACACAATATTCATTATCGAGGCCAAAATCACAGCAAGAGCTGCATTCTCGTTCTCATTCTCAGCGTCCACAACCTCCTTCTGGTAAGGTTGTCGCAATTTCTTCGGTATGACCATATGAAATGTTTCTTTAAAATAATAACTTTAAAACGCATTTAATTTGGAGTTTGATTTTAGCTTTTGTTTTTCTTTTTTCTTTTTTTGGGTGTTCAAAATTCATATTCCAACTCTGATCAAGACAAGGTTTAAACTAAGCTTTGCTTTGCTTCATAAAGCTATTTCTTTGTTTTATAATCGAAAAATTCCCGAGGATCAGCTGGCGTACTGTTCTAAATTTGGTGTTAATGGCTCACTCATCTTTATTTCTGGACTTAAATACAATGCTTTTAGTCCACTGCAAGGTTCCAATTACGCCTAACTAGAGGCGAAGTCAGGATTTGAAGTTTATGGGTTCGAGATTTTAGTCATTTTAAGTTACTGGGTTCAATTTAATAATTTGTGTATATTCCATGGATTTTGTAAGGCAAATACCGAACCAAAGTTACCGGGTTCAACCGAACCCATGGCTAGCTCCGCCCCTGCGCCTAACCCACATATCACGGACTGTGTTCTTGCCATTGAACCAAAGACTGGGGACTGTTTCATAGAGCTATTTTTCTGCTCATTGTGGAAAAATTCTACTGTGACCACAAAAGAAGATAGGTTTCTTAAAGCCAACTTTTATAACAACAAAACAGTAAAGGAGAGGGGGCCTATTGTAGACCTAAAATAAATAAGCTCTCTCTCTCTCTCTCTCTCTCTCTCTGGTAGTATAAAGTTTTAGATAAGATGTTCACAAAATCCGATATGGTAATAAAGCAGTAGAGGTCTTGAGTTGGAGTTTTAATGGTACCTGTCAATAAAATACTTTCAGTGAGTAGATATGTTAAGAGTGTTACCTCTAGCAACTTCAGCTATATGTTAAAGTGTTACCTCTAGCAACTTCAGCTTTCAGAGGAGAGATTCACACATTTTAGTAGAAGCACTGTGGGGACAGGGTGCATTGAGCGGCCGTTCAAGTGTTTTAGCTGGTGCTTTGCTTTCCTAATATATAAATCTTCTAACTTTGTCCGCAGAAAGTACTAGAAAGGCGGCAGCAGAAGCCACACACCAAAAGGCTTCTAACAAAGGCGACGGCCAGAACAACATTGCAGCTCAAACTTTCACCTTCAGGGAACTGGCAACAGCTACAAAGAATTTCCGATCAGAATGTCTGATAGGTGAAGGTGGATTTGGACGTGTTTACAAAGGTCTCCTGAACAAAACTGGACAGGTTCTCAAGACTTGAGAAAATTCTACTATCTTTTCTTTACATAGCATTTTGCCCTGAAAACTGTACTGATCATCACTTCATTTTCTCCAGATTGTAGCAGTGAAACAGCTTGACCGCAATGGATTGCAAGGAAACCGAGAATTCCTAGTAGAGGTGTTGATGTTGAGCCTTCTGCACCACCCAAATCTTGTAAATTTGATAGGGTATTGTGCTGATGGAGATCAAAGACTTCTGGTTTATGAGTACATGCCATTGGGATCATTGGAGGATCATCTGCTTGGTAATTGTTTTAGTTAGCTTTCTCACATTACCTGCATTTGTGAAAATAGCAGATCCATTTCCCTTCTATATTCGCGATCTGTTAACTCTGCACACTGAAGCAACACATTGAAAATTATCAAACTAATGGAGAATCATGTCTATGCATTTCTTCAGATATTGAACCAAATAAAATTCCGCTAGATTGGTTCACAAGGATGAAAATATCACTACATGCTGCTAAGGGACTAGAGTATTTACATCATAAAGCAAATCCGCCTGTCATTTACCGTGACTTGAAGTCCTCCAACATCTTGCTGGATAAGGAATATAATGCAAAACTTTCAGACTTCGGGTTAGCCAAGGTTGGACCTACGGGGGATAACACCCATGTTTCTTCAAGAGTAATGGGAACATACGGTTATTGTGCTCCCGAGTACCAGCTAACTGGAAAACTGACTATCAAGTCCGATGTCTATAGCTTCGGTGTAGTTTTATTGGAGCTAATTACGGGAAAGAGAGCAGTCGATATCACTAGGAATGGGCATCAGCAGAATTTAGTTACTTGGGTAAGCAAAACATTTCTCCTTCCTTTCTGCTTTGACATAATGAGCATTTTCATTATTAATATTCTATTACCGAAAATAGTTTAAGCTAAAAGTTATGTTGTTGTACTTGTTCCAGGCTGAACCAATATTCAAAGACCCAAGGAGATACCTTGAACTAGCTGATCCACTTCTTGAAGCAAATTTCCCAAAGAAAAGTTTCAATCAAGCAGTTGCTATTGCTTCGATGTGTCTGCAAGATGATCCAGCAGTACGTCCTCTGATCAGTGATGTGGTCACTGCTCTCAGTACCCTTTCAATAGCACCTAACGCAGAAGGATTGGATTCACCATTCGCTTCTCCAACTCGAGCACCATCCACCATGTCAATGTCAACTGAAGACAGTATCATATCTACAAATGAATGCAAAGGAGAAGTCGCAGAAGCCATAGAATGGGGTTCAAATTCAAGGACACAGAATGCAAGGTCACTAGCATCTTGTGGTTCTTCAGTGTGACATCCAATATTTTGACTTGATCGGACGAATATCGGATTAAGTGGTATTAATGATGATCATGTTGCTTCAGCCCTCCAGAGATGTTGTAAAGTGATGGAGGAATGATCATCTAGTGCTACCACTGTTGGATTCTTTAGGAAAATGAAGTTACATGTATGAATAGTACTTCTAATAATGCGTGTATTATGCAAAATTACAAACTGAACAATTTGTTAACAGCCATTTCAGCAAGGAACTCAAAGAACTGATGTATGCTACCTAGCAGAATGAAGAATCGTCATGTCATTTTCAGTACTTAATAGGATTTAAGTTATATACATTGACAACGTAAAAACCTTTTACACTATTAGTGTACTTATCATAGAGTTTTATCTCTAATTACCTCGTAAATGACATGATTGTGTAAATTCTTTTATACTGTCAGTACATAGTAACTCTACTTAGTATCGTGCTTTAACTCGACAACATAATCGCTAGTTACAGTTCCCATTTTCTCTCTGGAAACATTTTGCTTGTTTGATTACTGTTTGCAAAACTTGTGTGGTTCTCATCTTTTTCTATATATGGTCTGAAAATCACTACTTCCAATATAAACGAATTTCTGAACTGCTATTTTATGTTCATCTCATCTTTATATTATTGAAAGCGACTTCAGAGATCACTGATATTTTTGAGGAAAAAAGACGTACGCCATGCATTTTCTTAAAAGTAGTCGAACGAGGAATGTGCATTTTGCAGCAAGTAATAATCCAAAATATCATTACATCTTCTCGAAAGGAAAAATAAATTCCCTGCTATGCAGATTCTCTTTCTTGTTTCATACATATTGTAACACTAGAATATGACATTATGTGATAAAGGAAAAGTGGGATTGTGCAGTATATCAAAATTCTCCACCAGGTAAATTTCCTTTAGACAAGGCATCTGCTCCTGATTTACTCATGTAAAGCATCAATATACTCAAGAGCGTGGAAAACTGGTACATTGGATTCAGAATTTAAAGTTTATGGGTTCCTACAACAATCTCAAATTAATATACAATAACAACTGATATTTACAGTCAAATATTTATAATGCATTTTATAGAGATAGAATATTCGGACAGATCCAATAATTTTTGCTTAAACTTTATGTATAAATATTTTATTCTGAACCTAGTACTATTCTTCTGAAGTTGATTGTGAAGGAGTTAAAGGTTACAAATTTTGTAAATTTTGGATGTTCTTTAAATGCGGGTCCAAAAAAGGGCTATTTGTGCACTTGGTTGGGTGGAAATCACGGTTTGTTGGTCGGTATAGTACGGTATTTAGATATTTTGATTCGGTATTCGGTTTCTTAAAATACTATACCAATATCATACCTAATTAAATTCGATATGGTTCGGCTTTTCTCTTTTCGGTTTCGGTTTATTCGGTCTAATAACTTCAGTTTGTTTGGCTCGAATATTAACTAGTGCATAAAGCAATAAAATGTAATATTTTTAAGTAAGGTATTCACAAATACAAAAATAAAACTATGATAATATTGTGAAAAAAATATGGAAATTAAAAGTGCTAAACTCAGACAGGAGAAAGGTTATAACGTAAGTAGACAACAAAAAAGAAAAGGGGGAAAGGCAAGTATAGTGGGGAAAAAAGGTGGTAAAGATTAAAGAAAACTATGAAAATAATGGTTTTAGAACTTCAATATTTATGTTATAAGCAATAATATGTGTATTATGTAATTTTGGGCCGGAGGTAGGGTATTCTTTACGGGTTCGGCCGAACCCAATAACTTTCGCGTAGACCCTGTATTTGTATTAGAAAATCTATTAAATTTATATTAATATATAATTGTGAACCCAGTAACTAGAAGGAAATGATTTGGTTCTTAAATATGGTGAAAGGATGGTTCATTTATTTCTTATTCTAAGTTTTATTGTCATTTCTATACATCATGTTTAATTAGTATTTCATATAATTATATTGTTGGCCCTTAGTAAGTGTCGGAGTCGACTCCTCGTCACTACTTCTTCGAGGTTAGACTAGATACTTACTAGGTACTTGTTTATGTACTCACATTACACTTATGCACTTAAATGTGCAGGATCTGAGGTAGGTGCATCTGGATATCAGTCCGGCGCGCACGCTTGACGTACACTTCGAGACTTCATAGTGAGCTGCCTTCCGAGCCGTTCTGCAGCAGCTGGAGTCTTTCTTTTGTTATATTTTTCTGTCTATTTTATTTCGGACAGTAGACTAATATTTTTTTGTATATTCTACTAGAATGCTCATATACTTGTGACAACAGGTCTTGGCACACACTAGTAGACTTATGATTTTGGGTTCATTTTTATGATTACGATTTGCACTCAGTTGCTTCGTTAATTATTTTACATCCGCCATTTCTTAAATCTTTTAAAAATGAGGAAAGTTATCTACTTAGCAAACTTATTAAAAACGGGAAACTACTAGACTGATCAGTGTTGGCTTGCCTAGCAATGGTGTTGGGCGCCTTCACGGCCTATAATAGAATTGGGTCGTGACAATTGCGGGTAGAATTGATACAAAGTTTTGTAGAGTACCAACAACTACGCACTGAGTAGTTACCTGTAGATTAGATAAATCAAAAATTATAAATTATAAATTTTTTGAAACTAAATTTTAAATGTAGATGTAAAATTGGTAAACCTCGGAATTTTTGAGGTTTCATAAATTGTAAAACAACAATCAAATGTTCGTCTATAGCTCCATTCAAGTGAGGCTGAATTGGATCCATGTCACGACCCACAAACTAACCCTGTCGTGATGGCGCCTATCATGGTACTAGGCAAGCCGACACATTACCAAAACAAAAAGATATCTTCATTTCAAAGAAAATTCCAAAGCTATTTAATATAAAACCTTCATAAAGGAGTTCAAATCAAAACAAAGTGCGGAAAAGAAAGCCGACATCGGAGTGTCACTAGTCATGAGCATCTACTACAATCGTCTGACAATATCAAGACTAACATAGTCTAAAAATAACTGAATACAACTAAGGAAAGATAAAGAGGGAGGAAAGCAGGGCTGCGATCGCCACGCAGCTACCTTGCTAACTCCGATGGATCTGCAACTGAACAATCAACACTCGCTACCATGTCTAGAAACGCCTGAATCTGCACACAAGGTGCAGGGAGTAACGTGAGTAAGCCAACTCAGTAAGTAACAACAGTAAATAAAGATTGAGAAGTAGTGACGAGAAATAATGCAAGTAAAGTTCATATCACAAAAAATACGGCATGCTTTTAAAACCATAGTTTGAATCAAATCATCTTGTTTAAATCCAGTTCTAGTAAAATCATTTAAAAACATCTCTCAACAGTTTTCGAACAAAGGTTCATTGCAAAAGTAGCAAAATGCTGAAATCATAAACAGCCCCTCGGGCAAACATCACTCGTATACAGCCCCTCGGGCAAACATCACTCATATACAGCCCCTCGGGCAAACCTCACAATCACTCAGATACAGCCCCTCGGGCAAACCTCACCATCACTCAAATAAAGACCCTCGGGCAAACCTCACCATCACTCATGCCTCCTAGTCACTCAGCACTCGGCACTCGCACTCAGTAGGTACCTGCGCTCACTGGGGGTGTGCAGACTCCGTAGGGGCTCCTTTAGCCTAAGCGCTATAACAAGCTAACTCGTGGCATAAATCAATCAAGCCCTCTGCCTATATCAAAACATGCTGCGACGTGCAGCCCGATCCCATAAATATCCTCACAAATCAGGCCCTCGGCCTCACTCAGTCATAAACCTCTCAAGCCACTCGGGCTCTCAGTAAAAACAGAGTATTCAGCCCAAAACAATATTTATATGCATCAAACAGAGTAATAAAGACTGAGTTATGAAATCAATAAGTATAACATGACTGAGTATAGATTTTCAATCAAAAACAGTGAGAGGATAGTAAGAAAAAGGCCCCTAAGGGCCTAAACAGCTCTGGCACAAGGCCCAACATGGCATTCAACCCAATTTACAGAAACTCTTTCTAAATCACATAAGTATCATATAGTTTCAACCAAATACACAACTTTATAGTTTCTACGGGAAGGACCAAGTCACAATCCTCGACGGTGCACGCCCACACATCCGTCACCTAGCATGTGTGTCACCTCAAAATAGTAAAATGATACGAAATCCGGGGTTTCATACCCTCAGGACTAGATTTACAATTGTTACTTACCTCAAGCCGATCAAAATCCTACTCCGCGATGCCCTTGCCTCTCGAACCGGCCTCCAAATGCCTCGAATCTAGCCATAAACAATTCGATACAATCAACACGAGCTAAAGGAATCAATCCCGTAAGAAAATGCTAAGCTTTAGGTCAAAAAGTCAACTCAAAATCCGGGCCCACATCTCGAAATTCGACAAATGTCGCAAAATTCGACAACCCATTCGATTATGAGGCTAACCATACTAGTTTCACTCAAATCCGACTTCGAATCGGCTTTCAAATCCCAAAAATTTATTTTATGAAACTCCACCAATTTTTCTCAAATTTCGTCCCAAATTACGAATCGAATGATGAATTCAATGATATATTCATGAATATTAGCCAAAACCGAGTTAGAATCACTTATCCTGATGAATTTCTTGAAAAACTCTAAAAAAATTGCCTTAAACTGAGCTCCCAAAGTCCAAGATATGAAATAAAACCCTAAGCCTCGCTTATATAGTGCTCACTGAACCTTCACTGTGCGGTCCGCAAAATCCTGCCGCGGGTCCTGAGCCATTTCCTTCCACGGTTCGCATAAAATTCACTGCGGGCGCACACCCCTCACCGCGGTCCGCACAATTTTGTCGCGGCCGCATAACACCTCCGCGGTCCGCATAATTTCCTCTGCGGCCGCATAACACTTCTACGGTCCGCACAAATTCTGTGAGGTCCGCACTTACAAGACCAGAGACCAGATACAGCTGATACCAGAAATCTATCAACTCCCAAAGCCAAATAATGATCCGCTAACCACCCGAAACTCACCCGAGGCCCTCGGAGCCTCAACCAAGCATACCAACACATCCCATAACATCATTCAAACTTAGTCGAACCTTCGGATCTCCCAAAACAACATCAAAATATCAAATTACCCTCGGATTTAAGCCTAAGAACTTCTAAACTTCCAAATACCGCAAACGACGCCGAAATCTATCAAACCTCGTCCGAATGACCTCAAATTTTGCACACACGTCGCAAATGACACTAAGAACTTACTCTAACTTCTGGAATTCCATTTCGACCCCGATATCAAATTTTCCACTGCCGACCAAAAATTGCCAAATTTTCGATTTAGCCAATTCAAGCCTAATTCTCCACGGACCTTCAAATTACATTCCGAACGCTCTCCCAAGTCCAAAATCACCTAACGAGCTAACAGAACTATCAAAATTCACATCCGAGATCGTTTACACATAAGTCAACATCCGGCTGACTTTTCCAACTTAAACATCTAAATACGAGACTAAGTGTCTCATTTCACTCCAAAACCACTCCGGACCCGAACCAACCAACATGATACAATAAAATACAGCTTAAGAACACAGAAGGAAGTAGAAATGGGGGAAACGAGGCTATAACTCATGAAAATACCGGCCGGGTCGTTACAATCCACAAGTTCACTCCATAAGGTTGGCGTAATCCTGTTCCTCCTATAAGTTTCAAGGTATTATTCATCAATAAAATAATATAAATAATTAAACTGTAAAAGTATAGTTTCTATCAGTGAATAATTTACTGATCATCTTCGAGTTGAACATTGAGAAAGACATTTTTGTTATCTCCTTGCTTGTGGGTCTTAACATCTTCATACGTCACAACCTGACTAATGACATCTACAAATATAAAGTTAGTTAGACAATTTTGTAAAACGTGATATAATGGAATAGAAGAATTACCGAATAATTTAGAAACAGATACAAAATACTGGTAGTATGCATAATAATTTAATTAGTATAGTTTATTGTGAAAATTTTATCCATTAAACCAAAAAAGAAGAGAATCTTAAAACTAAGTGAAGTTGAATAGGCAAAATTGCCGTAAGTTCATCCTAAAGAAATTAGTATTGGTACTACATATAATCTTTCACAATTCGTACATTTTATAATGAAAAATTTATCCATAAAACCAGAAAATAAGAAAAACTTTAGAACTATGTAAAGTTGAATATGTTACCTTTGCATCTTGTAAAATCAACTCAATCGAATATGGTTTTTCAGGATTGAAACGATCCGGCATTTCCCACATTCGAATGACTCTAACTTTGAGATTCCATTGCATCGAGTTGCTTGAAATTTAACTGATTTCATGAAGTGTTGTAGCTATATTTGCAAACTTATGTATTTTGAGCAGAGAAAAAAAGGGAATAGAAATAGAGAAGAAAATAAAAGGAGCAGACGTTTGAGACATTATTAGCGTATGAAACAATTTTTAAGTTATGGAGTTAGGTTCTGATGCCCACGTTTGGAAAGAGGATCTGGAGTATTTTTTTTCCTTTCTTCCTATTTCTATGTAAAATTATCTGTAAAGAATTTTTTAGTTGAATTTCACGCTTATAAAAGATTTAATAAATAACTAATGAAGAAATGTGGGAGTCTAATTTTTTGAATAGATGATCGTGGATGAAGAAACGTGGGAGTCTAAAAAATGTGGGACTCATGGTGTGAATAGATATGCCCAAACGTGAGACTCATGATGTGAATAACTAGCCAAATTAATGCTTTAAAGCTTCAAATAATTTTTTTAATTTTATAAATTTTTTGAATCTCTAAGCTTATTGGAGTTCTGTCTTAAGCTTGACACGTTGTTTGACACTTGGCACAATATTATGAATTTGTCTCTCCTTTTCTATATTAATAGATATTTCGGAAGTATATTGGTATTTCTGTATTTTATTTTTAAATATTGAATACCATACTAATTTTTTTGAAAAAAAAAAACTTAAACCAAATACTAAGGACCCGTTTGGCCATAGATTTTGCCAAAATATATTTGGGGATTTTTTTGGTAAATACATGTTTGGCCATAGATTTTAGCTACATTTTGGAAAAATTCTCAAAACCCAAAAACCAAATCCCAAAATCAGCCCAAGAGCTGGTTTTGGCCCAAAATATCACCATTCATTTTTTTAAAATTTTTCCCAAACTTTTGTATTTTATAAAAGAGTCCACCATTTATTATTTTGTAACAATGCTGCTTCATCTTCTCGGTCTCCTGATAGTGTATTATGTAGTTTATTATAAAAATGATAATTTTGTACCAAATTTATTTATGTTTAGGACTATGGTTTGCGATAATATAATGAATGTTAGCGAGAAAGGTATTGTTGGGTATTTCTAATAGTTTATAGAACTTGTGTGTATAAGTCATGTTTCATACTTTTTTTTTTAAAAAAAAGGTGAAATATGTTTTGAAAACTTATGTCCAAACACATTTTCATCTTCAAACCAAACTTAAATGTTACCTAAAATCTTCCATTTCCATAGGGTAATTCGATATTTACTGAATTATACACAGGAGAAGCACGTGAGTCGTGAAGCACGTGCTCCACTAGTCTCCTGGAGAAAACCCATTCTCTCAAAATATCGCAGATTCCACGCCCTTTGCGAACAATTGGATCCCATTCTCATTTATGAAATATCTTACAGTTGATTTCCTCTTATTCTCTTTGACTTCAACAAACATCTATTGGATGTGACATTTCAATATATTGGAGCAAATAGGTTTTTTAATCGATGAACATTTAGAGGGTGCATTCATTCCCAGTTAAAATTCGTCTCTGGGGTTGAAATTTTTGGTTTAAAAAAAGGGATGAAAAGTCAAACTTGGAGATGGGTTTTAGGTTTGGTGTATATATTAACTGTTGCCTCTATTTGGATTGCTGCTAGTTTTGTGGTTCAGTCCGTTGTGGATGCCGGTGTTTCCCCTTTTCTTGTCACATACATCTGCAATTCTTTGTTCGTTATATACATTCCTCTTATTGAAATTGTACGCTTTCTCGAAGATAAATATGGGACTTTGTTGTTTTGGCGAAAGAAGAAAGATAGCAGCACCTTGCAAGATTCTGGTGAATCAGAGGAGGCTATTCTTCTTGATGATAAAGCTGATGATGGTTTGAGTCCAAGTGGGGTTACAGAAGAGAGCAAATTGGTTGTTGCTGATAAGGGTTTAGATCAAAGTGTTGATATGGGGTTGGACGCGAAAGGGCGTTGGACGCGTTCTAGAGTAGCTAAAGTTAGCTTGTTAATATGCCCTTTTTGGTTTCTAGCACAGCTTACGTTTAATCTATCACTCAAATATACAACTGTTACGGTAAGCATACTATCTTTTACTCCCTCCTATCTCAATTTATGTGTCTTGCTTTCCCTTTTAGACTGTTTAAAAATAATGTCACTTTGTTTTTTTAGTAAGTTCTTAATTCTAATACTTCTGTAATATCCTTAACGGCACTCCCTTCTAGGAGTGTAATGACATGTTTAAGACTATGAGATTCGAAGCGCATTTTTGGTATGTTATACACACCTTCAGTTTAAGACCAGAAGATTCAAAAGTCTTCTTTCCATTACTATATCTTGTGCACATTACATAAAATGAAATGGAGGGAGTAGCTTTTATCCATTTCATCGACAAACATTAATGGATGTAACGGACACACCCACTAATTTCAACTCAAGTTATGTAGTTAAGGATTTTTTAGGAGTGTATATACTTATATCATGTTCAACCAGTTATCGCATTAATAGTGGGTGCAATATTATATCCGCCTGTGTAATGTGGTTGTGATTTTGGTTTTCCTTACAGTCAAACACCATCTTAAGCAGTTCATCCAGCTTGTTTACTTTTCTGGTCTCTCTTGTATTCTTGGGAGAGATTTTCAGTTGGGTGAAGCTGGTCAGTGTGCTTCTTTGCATGGGAGGAACGATCATTGTCAGCTTGGGTGACTCAAAATCAGGATCCAGTAAAGTTGCTTCAAACCCTGTTCTTGGAGACATTCTTGCTCTCCTCTCATCCGCTTTTTATGCTGTGTACATAACCCTCATTCGTAAAAAGTTACCTGATGATGATGGAAAAAGTGGTCATGCCAGTATGGCACAGTTTCTTGGATTTTTGGGTTTATTCAACCTGCTGATATTCTTACCCATCCCTCTTGTACTCAACTTTGCTAACCTCGAGCCATTTAATACGCTCACCTGGAAGCAACTTGGCCTAATTGTTGGTAAAGGTATGAGTCTGCCTACCCTTGCGTATTTAAGTATTTATTGATTTGTTGTGTCTTTGTGTGCATAATGAGTGAAAATGGGGACCATGAAATATGATAGTCCACTCCTTTTTTCTTCTACATGATCTTCTAATTGCTGTTTCTTCAGTGTTTTCTTGAACAGAATTGCTTACTATGTGACCATTTGAAGTAAGTGTTTGCATTTGGTTCCTGTCCTATGAAAAACAGTATGATTTCTAACTCTTGGCATTTGATTATGTCAGCAACATATAATTTTGAGGAAACAATTAGAGAATGGTGGCAGAACTACACGGTCATAGGATAACTTTGTTTTAACCTATCTAATATTTCTAAAAATGTTGAAGAGCAACTTGCATAAATGGAACAAGGAGGTGCTTGGGTACACGGAAACAAATTATGGATACCTATTTAATGAACTTAAAAGTACTAGAAGAGGAGGAGGAAAAAGAAGGCGTAAGTGATGATGAGGAAATCCAGAAGGAAACAATCAAAGACGATATGGGGCAAACAACTAGTGGCCACAGAAATTATTTGGAGATAAAAGTAACACTTAAATTGTTCTGAAGAATAATTCTAAACTCTTCTGTTGTGTCATTAGTCCATACAAATGAAATAATTTCATTGAGCTCTCTAATCAAATATTGTACGAGAAAAGTGGGGTTGGAGGCTAAGTTTGAACTGAATCACATTCTAGACAATTATTGAGGAGGAGAAAGAGGAATGGAGCAACCATTCAGAAGAAAAGATCCTTTAGGCTCTATGAAACTGTTTGGGAGACAAATCGTTACGCCGCGTAACTTATGCCTGCATGAGTTTCCTTTTGCATTCTTTCACCATTGGGAGCTGCTATAGAAAGAGGTTGTGGAACATATAATCTTGATTCCTAAGAAAAGTGGTGGTTTGGGCCTCCAGAGCTTTGGTCTAGTGTTAAGAGTGCAACATGTTACGTGGGAGTTAAGCGCATGTCGCTAGCTCGATCTAAAGCGTAGTATTTAAATGAAGAAGG
This sequence comes from Nicotiana attenuata, assembly GCF_001879085.1. Lineage (NCBI taxonomy): Eukaryota > Viridiplantae > Streptophyta > Magnoliopsida > Solanales > Solanaceae > Nicotiana > Nicotiana attenuata. The sequence continues at coordinate 402,861 of NW_017670529.1, forward strand.
GTAGAGGGGCGAGCCCATTATCCACTGAGCTTCAAACCGTGCACCATTGGTCCTCGGAGATTTCTCGGTCATTAAAAAAAATGGTGCTTTGGACATTTAGGATTTTTGGCCGATCAGTTTGGTGGCAGTGTATAAGATCATCGCGAACACTTTATCCTTGAGATTGAAACGCGTCTTAGACAAGCTCATTTTTACCTCATGGAATGCTTTTGAGAGGAGTAGACAAATCCTAGGTGCAACTCTTTTTGCTAATGAAATAGTAGATTGGAGATCGAGGACTGGAGAATAGAGAATGTTGTTTATGTTGGACACACAACAAATGGATAATTATGTGAATTAGAGCTTCTTGCTATATTTTGATATAAATGGAGGCAATGGATCCAACATGCTTATTATTGGGTTAAATTCTTTTTCATGATTAGCAGATTTTCCTTTGGTTTTTTGGGTATTAGTAGGGACTAACACAGGAGAACCCCTCTCACCCTTGCTATTTTTTATTGTTATGGTAGCATTTTGTAAACTTCTTAGTGCGTGGCATTTATAGTAATGAAACACAGTTTGCTTACTAGTCAAAAAGTATTAAGTAAACTTCTAGAAAGAGTGGAGGTCTTGTCAATGGCTTTAAGGTTAATGGCTACAAGTCCACAGGGTAGATTGTCTATCTGTCTTAGTTTTCTTCTTTGCGAATGATACTCTTTCTTTTTTCCTGATCCACAAAATAGAAAGGTTTGGTAGCTTTAGAACTTTAGTGTGGTTTGAAGTAGCATCGGAAATCTAAGTTGATTCCACTAGGTATGGCTCGAAATGTGTAAGACTTGGGCAAGGATACGTGGATGCAAGGGCTTCATTACCTATCAAATATCCGACGACCGATGCGTTCTTTTGGAGACAAGTTGAAGAAACCTCTTTACGATGACTGGCAATGTTGTATTATCTCGGGTGCAGATGTCCACACGGTACGGTTCTAGAGGTCAAATTCGCTAATCTCATAACCTTTAGGGTTCAATGGACAGTGATACAATTAGAAGTACCGGGTATTGGGATACAGATAATAAATGTGTAAATATAAAATATTTGATGGAGTAATTAGTTAGCTACTCAATTACTAAAGTCAAAGTTTTGCTAAAATCCAGTTTTACTTAATTTACTAAGTTATGCTGAATAAACTTTATTTTTATGCTGTGTTAAATGGTCCAGAACTTGCCCAACCGTTTTTTTTTCTTCTGGGTCTTGTTAATAAAAGTGAACTTTATTTGTCATCCAAACTTGTTTGTGGCCCAATCAAGATACAACACATTTCTCTTAATGATTTTGTTGAACCACTTTTTAAAACCCAAGCATACGAAAAGGAACCTTAGCTTAGTTACTTCCACCCGCAACTAGCAAAGAAACCTTAGCTTAGATACCCCACTCTCAACTAGGATACAAACCCTAGCACAGTTGCTCCTTTCTATTCAAGTTATGGCGGCTTCTAACGTTTGTGTCAATCTCTAGACCTCTTTGTCTTAGTTTGAAAAGAATGGTTTCAGACGTCTATTTCTATTTGGCAAAAAAGTAGAAGGGAACATTTGGACATCTATTTGTGAATGATATAAGAAGAAAAAGTACCCGTCTGTTCTATTTTATGTGACACTCTTTCGTCTTAGTCTATTCCCAAAAGAATGATATCTTCCTATATTTTGAAACAATTTTACTTTAAACTTCCCATTTTACCTAAGTAACATGCTTTTGTAGCCACACAAATGTCATGGCATGTTTAAGACCACAAGTTCCAAAGTTATGTCTTTCTTTCTTAAACTTCGTGTCTAATCAAACAGGTTCATACAAAATGAGACGGAGGAAGTAATAGGTTTTGTTCGTCGAACTATCTGAAAGTTTATAATACTTGGTTTTCTGTGAACAACAGATGAGACTTTTTTTTATTCAGGACACTAGTGGGACGTGAGGCGGTTCTGAGTTTCAGGTCAGCATATGGTAGTTCAAGGTACTCGGCTACTCGCAGTTGGAGAAGTACATAATACTCATGAGTTATCTATGATCTATGTTTGTAAAATGGAAACACTTCACCGAACTACTTGGTCTGCCACTTGAGGGGAAGTGCAAACATGGTTAACTCTGGCAAACGATGATATAGAGAAGTTTTCTGGAAGACAAAGCAGATTTGACTCGTTATTTTGAAGTGCTTGAGGTGTTTTTAAAGTTTGAAGAATGTTTTTTAAAGAAATAGAACCAACAGACACATTGAAGCAAATTTGCATGCCCAATCACCCCTGAAACTCCTAAGCAGGTGGCACTCTTACATTGTGTTATCTGAGATACTATTCTAAATGCGGATAATATGAGGAATAGGAGATGCATCGTAGTATGCTGGATTTGGCGAAAGGCATGAGAAAGATATGGACCATCTGTTGCAAGATTGCATCTTTACTCCTTGTTTTTGTAAGGATCAGCTTTCCATCTTTACTTTAGCTATAAAGGTCTAAGTTTAGTCCCTATACAACATAGCTTAGACATTACCTAGTACGGTGATGGATGCTGTGGCAAGCCAGGAGGTGGGAAGTGTAAAGAAAGTAGAAAAGATAGCTTTAGATATAAGGATTGTTCAAGGCCATATGAAGAGACTACACACATCCTCAACCAATGTGGGATTTAACACCCTATTTATACCCAGATTTGGATATCTGGAGCACGGATAACATATAATAGGGGCTTAACATTGGGTAATAAAACATTAGGAATGTCTGATTTTGATACGATGTCAAGTGAAACAGACCTTGGACCTAACTTAACCCCAAAAACTAACTTATGAGGTAAAGACTGTTCAAGACAGTATAAAGAGACTACATTCCATACCATCAACCAATGGACTTGGACAGAAAGCGTGAAAGCAAGGAAGATGTTTTATTGAAGATAGCCACTGATGTGCCTGTTTTGGATGATTTGATGAGAGAATTATGCTATTAGATGTAAAATCTACATGTATAGATAATACTATCTTGGTGTGAGATTGAATGAAAATGATATCAACTTATAGAAGAAGATTTAATTTCTATTCATAAAAAAGAGAAAACATAGGCCAGATATACATTGACAACTCCTTAAAACTTTGCTCTATTTTTCATTTAGACAGCTTATTTTCATCGATGGCTTAAACTTGGCCATTCCAGGGAGTTCTTCTTTCCTTCAAACCATACAAATTTGAACCCCATAATCCTGTTGCTTCTTCTTCTTACGTATTCAAGCACCATAAACGGTCCTTTTTTTTATCAGGTAATTAAGAAGAAATGGCCATTTTTTCAAAGCTATACCAGATTCAAACACCATTTTTTTAGAACTCATACCGGGTTTTTCTTCGTCTTCTTCTTTCTTATTTATTCAAGCCCACACTACATTTGTCTTCTTCTTTCTTATTTATTCAGAAGCCATTTTTTTAAAGCTTAAACCGATTCAAACGCCATAATAGCCTTTTTTTAATAAAGAAAAAGAGCGTCTTTTGCTGTTAGCAAGAATCTTTGATGGAATATGTCCCTAACTAAGCTGCTGGCAGGAAAAACAGAAACAAAAACAAAAGTGAAGTCCCCTTTTTTACTTTACATTGCCGAGTAGAGGAAATGTTCTAGGTTCTAGATTTTTTCATATAAGGTTTAGTCTTTTTTCCGTTAGAAAGAGTCTCTGGCGCTGTACGACCCTGGCTAAGCTGCTGGAAGGAAAATCAGAAACAAAAACAAAAATGGATGCCTCTTTTTTATTGTACACAACAACTTTTAATCATACTCTAATTCATGATTTATCGTGATTTTTCTATTTTCTATTTTGTATTTTGTCTGCATCTGATAATTGAGATTAGGAGAAGCCCAACTAGGAAGCATAAATTATAAGCTTCGGTCATATGATGATGAGTCCTTCCTGCAGAAGCAAATTTAGAGACTTGACCTCAAATCACTCACGTCAACTGTAAAAGAGTTCTCTAATCAGCAAGTATCATGAAATTTGATTTTTAGCTGTTCATCAATCATCAAGTGCGCAGGCATCCTGTACCTTAAATTCTTTAGTTGTGAAACGTAGAGTTAGACTAGCTAGGCATATCGTCCACAGTCGCATATCGTTCTTGTTATATTTCATCTCATCCTCATGAATTTCTTATTTTTTTTGAGGGAGTGGGGTTTGGCATTATCATTCTCTTTCTAATTCTTTTAATGTGGCTGAACTACATAGTACAGGTGCATCTAAACTTCTAATAACCATGTCAGATTTGCTGGGTCAAGGGAGCCTTGAATCATCTATTATTCTGAGCTTGATATTTAGCAATAGCTTTTTTCTTTTTAATCGTTTTGATGTTTCATCAGGAAGCCGTGCTTCTAAACTACTTGAAGTAGTGAAAGTTATATTAGGGGAAATAGACATGTTATCCAACTGTGGCGTCAATCTTTACGTTCTTCATTCATCTCGTCTTTAACAATTTCTCCTTTTCTTCGGATGGGATTTGGCATTGCCAACTTTTTGGTTTTTGTTTACTTGATCTGGTAGGAGGCAACATAATATATGGACTACTAACTTCCAAATAACCATATATAGGTATGTTTGACAATGTGCTGAGCGATTTACTGTGGGCCAAGGCTATTCTTTTAACCTCCACAACAGTAGCAACAGCAGGACTCACCATTCAGGTCCCGCTAGCTGCAATCGTGGATACACTGACAGGAAATGCACCCCCTATCTTGGATTACATCGGAGCTGCAGCTGTTATGGTTGGTTTTGCAGGCATTAACATCCCTTCAGACGCATGTTCAGTACCAGAAGAAGCAAGCATTGAACTTGAAAATGGGAAAATCCAGTCCACAGAACAAGATCACCTATCACCAAGGTAGACTAGCTCTTTTGCTCAATGGTGACGGGTTTGTCTGGTGGCAGTAGTTTAGGTGTATCTTATGTTAATCTTACTCAATGTTACAGAAGGGAACTTAACGTATTCTTTGTTTTCTTTCCCGAGCATGTTCAAAGCTCAATGACACCCATAATGTTAGGTTGGTTCGCTGCAAAAGTATAGGTGTGTCCAGTCTTTTGCTGTCTTGTGCAGATATAGCAATGCAAACCCCAAAATTTTATACTTACTATACATCAAGTGAGAATTATCTCTTTCAATTTTCATTTTGCAGATGAATGCTTCGAAATACACTTGTTTTTTCAAACTTTGATGCATGACTTCCCACGTGCAGGAAGGATTGATTATTTGAATCCTTTTACTTTTTTTCCTGGAAAATCCAAACTTTTAAGTGACTGAGTTGACTGTAAAATTGCCTTACCTGCCTCTCTCCACCTCATGTCACAAACTTGAGTTCTAGGGGCGTTCAGAATTGGGTAAAACCCAAATAATCGATAAAAGATTCAATAATTTAGTTAAATTTGCGGTTGTAATTTTTGCAATTTGATAATTCGGTTTGGTTTTTGGTTTTGTACCAAAAAGTTACCGAACAAAAAGATGTATAAATATATACTCAACTGTTAAATTCATATATTATACTAATGATTTTTAAAAATCTTAATCCGGGAAATGTTATATGCAAGTACAACAACAACAAAACCCAGTGCAATCCCACACGTGGGGTTTAGGGAGGGTTATATGCAAGTGTTACTTGTTTTTATTTTTCTGTTCTTCGTTTTTCATCGTAGCTTGTAAATGAGAGAAGAGATCTATCAAGAAAATAGCAACTGCAAAGGACAACCTCCGAAATAAGTATTGCTTTGTAACGATTTGAATGCAATGAAAAAACAAGTAGAACTCACAATAATCATAGCACACAAGTGTTTCTTTCGCGGACAAACTTCTTAGCCTGTCTAGTGAACAAGTATTAAGTTTTATATGTAAGAAGTGAATTTCTCTTTGACAAACTACACACCCTTCTAAATTTCTTTTCTCATTTCATATCCTTTAATGTATTATCTGGTTAACCAGCTTGTTTCCTTAAAATAGTCTTGACCCATAAACTATTTAATCAACCCTTTTTGTTTTCGATCTTCTGTCGTAACATACCATTGTATATTTTGGCAACATTAAAGCTCAGGTTCTAATTCACAACAATATCATTAAAAACTGAAAGGCAAGGTAGGATCTATTGAACACTCCAACAAAAGACAGAAAGGAAAATCGGACCAAATCGAATCAAAGAAGACTCTAACAACATGAACGAATATCTCACTCAACTTCTTATCTGTAGTGCTCACACTCTTAGTTTCAACTATTTTCCAGGTTCTCCTACATTTTCTGAGTCAACTATTTATGCACAATCAGAAGCGCATGGTCTTGCAAAAAGTTCTTATTCAATTAATAAAGTCCAAAAAGCGTACAAGATACGGATCTCTTTCAAGGAACAATCTTAGATAGGAATCAATAGTTCGATAGGAATCAATAGTTCGATATACCTCCTACTACTTAACAGCCTAAATGTCTAGGCTCACATCATTCAATTGGATATTACTTATCCAACACAGATGTGAAAAAAATTAAGAATTGACAAACATTTTTGTCATTAGTTCAAAGCAGCAGTTGTGTGTCCATATCTTTGCATAACTCTCTTAGTTGCTAAAGCAGCAGCCTCACTTGCACGCAATGTTCCAGTTGCCATGATTGCAGCAAATTCACGGGTTATTTCCTCTTGTACCTTGCTTCGTGAGTCCCCCAGAGGATCCCTCACAGCAGTATTAGCAGGTGTCTTCTCTTGCTCTCCCACAGGTTTTTCTTCAAGTTTGGCAGGCTGCACTACTGATCCAGATTTATCCTCTCCGACTTGGCTCTTTCCACCAGAAACCATCGGCGGGGAAGCAGAAGCAACAGTAGGTGGTCTGAACTGGGGTGCTTGAGGAACTGCGTTAGCCCTCAATGTTGATTCCAGTTGTTGTATCATGGGCACTGCATCAAGATAATAATGCATGGAGTAAGCCTAAAAACTGAACATTTTAAACAAAATTTCCCTCCAGAAATTACTTTCAATGCACAGAGCAGCAATGTATATAGTTTCTTTGATAAGTAATGAGTAACTTTTTGCATATAAACCAAGCAAAAAGTAATTGATGGGGAAAATTACAACTAAAATGGTGAGGCTGAAATACTGTACATAGCTCAGATGACACTTTTTTAGTTAGTGATAGGAATGGAGACAGTTATTCCATCTATTTTGATATTGAAAAAATATCATTTCAAGTATATCGCTATTACTACCAAAGAGGGAGATGGTTCCCACTATTTTGAATATCTAAGAACTCCTTAAGTTATGGAGGCTGCCAAAACACATGAATGTCCGAGAAAGCATCATGTAACACGCACAAAACTTCACAGAACTAATGACGAAAGTACGGCGCATTTACACACAAGAAGAGGCACCTTTCCTGAAAATTCTGGATGTGACAGAGACAAAAGGAAACCAACACAGAACAGCAAAATTCTACGATATGAAAAAGACAAAACGGTGATCAACACAGAACTTCATGTTTCACTAAGATCAGGTATTTATGTCAATCAGAAATGTCGTACAGATGTTCAATACAGAAAGTGCAAAGAACCAACTTACTTATAAGGGCACCCATTGGGCTGTTCATAACCTCGTTAGGAAGATTCAAAATATCATCTGGAATGGTTGCACCGACCAAAAATTGAGCAACCTCATTGCTGAAATTGTTGCAGTTATGGGTTAGCAAACTATATGTCTCTGCAGTATACCGAGGGCTTATCTCTTGTAAATACATTTCAAAGACATCCTTGGGCACGTGTGTGACACCAAGGTCTACAACTCGAATAGGAGTCCCATATGGAGTCGTCCCAGCTGGAGCATGTTGTATACCACCTCCAAAATAATATTCATGACCATAAACCACCACTCCTGTGTGCCTACAGGATAGATACACAAAGATCTGATTAAAGGAGATAGAAAGACAATTCACACTACCGCTATGACAGACACGAACGAACTACTCATTAGGTGAGAACTACAGGAGAGGTAAGACCTCCATGAAATAAGACAGAAAAACACAAGAAAGTGTATTATCCCTGCACCAATATGTTTAGACGCAACTTAATATAAGATCAGGCTATGGAAGACAGTTCTGCTGGCTTAAGTTAAAGTGGCAAGCGGTGACACAATTGACATAGGCGTCGGTCTATTCTATGTAATAGGATTTTACTTGATCTTATTAATCAGAGAGCAGAATTTGGTTTCAATATATCCCAATTAACTCATCCCCTGCATCATAACTCAGAAGAAAATTTCTCCCAATTAACCCCATCCAATCATCACTCAAAAGAAAAGAATGCCCTTCAGGTAGTATGCAACTTACCATATTCCTTCAATAGCTTTCCCCAAAAATGTAGTAGACAACTGACGAGCTAAACCTTGGCTCAAGTCATAGACGTTCAAGGAAACCTTGTGACCCTCCTGCAACAATCAAAGTTATGTTTGTAAGTAAATGTCTCTATGCACAAAGTCTAATGAAGGAACAAATATTAGATTGATTATAACTGGCATATGAAATAAGGTTAATAATACCTCAGCCATCTCAAACAGTCCAATAAAAAGGCTTTCTTAGGTAGACTGCAACGTAAAACTCAGTGAGCTGAAAAGATGACCTGGAATATTCACAACCGAGGAGAACATTAGAGAAAACAAAGGTCTAAAAAGGGGAATAGCGATTAACCGGTTAAAGCAGATATTCAGAAGCGGCTTATCTTGGAAAACAAAAGCTTTAGACGAATAAGCATACACGTGACAACAATCAGACTCATGACAACAATCAGAAGCACATGTAATAGTCACATCTAACAAATCTACCATCATCATCGATCAATAATAGAATACAGTATGCAACTTAACATCAACCCAAATAAATCATAGTGAAATGCAGGGTAATATTAACCAGTGAGATGCATATTCTTCCCCAATCATAATCATCAAACACCTTTGAAGCACAAAATTCAACCCTACAAAAGTTGCAACCTAGGAAACATGAAAAAGCAGAAAAGTGAAACTGATCCCTGATAGAGATTGAATTAGTCTTCTCTTATTTTAGGTGACACCATTATTATTTGAACATTCAAATAGTTCAATGTTTCGATCATTCTGACTATTCTTAGATATAAAAGGTTGTTGCGGTCACCACAATTCTACTTACTTTGACGGCATTTTCGTAAGCTTATAAGCTGATCAAACTAGCTCATAAGAACATCAAACTTGCTTGGCTATGCATTTGGAAACATCAAAAGTGCTTATAAGCCAAGATCAACCAAATTCTCCAAACTGATAGTAACTTATTAGCTTTTAAGACCATTTGGTTTGACAGCTCTTTTTGACTATTTTATCCCTAGTATCTTTTGTTTAGGTAATCTTGACCTGAAACTAATTTAAAAGGAGAATCATGATCAATGAGATTTCATATATCCGACCCAACTTTTATTGTTGTTGCATGTATCTTTTGTAAATCCCAAAATAGCCTTCCCAAACACCCCCGGCTCTTCTTCATTCCATTTTCGCTTGTCTCTGTTTAAATTAATATCTTACGAAAATAACTTTAGTAGCATTTTAGTCAGTTTACCAAAAGCCTATTATCAATTTCAATGCATAACTGTCTTTTTGTAAAATCAGTTCTAGCACTTAGAAGTGAATTTATAGCACTTAATGTTTAGCTACTTCCAATTAGTTAAAACAAACATTTATGTACATGTCTTAATTAACACACAAAAAGAGTTAGAAGTTGTCTCCGTT
>NW_017670529.1:412629-433037 GCF_001879085.1 Nicotiana attenuata
AGGGTAATAGCATCCAGTTGAAAAGCACCACGAACTAACCGATACAATTTATCCGGATAGTCAAATCAATGTTGCAACAAAACTTTTTGAGGAAATGCTTGCTTTTAACATGCCAGAAGCAGAAGAATATTCGACGGGAAAAGAGTAGACAAAAGAATAATTAGGCGATTTTCTGTTAAAATCACAATTAGAAAAAAGAGAACCCTAATCTGGTACCAATTTCCACAATTAAGCTCTATTTTGGGGGAAGAGATGGAAAAATCTTTTACACAATAACCTTTAGATACACCCATACAAATATCAATATCAGTATCAAGGAACCATAGATCAAACCAAACAAAACCCTAAAAATATCAGATTTAGATTAATTACCTGAGAAGAGGGAAATCCAAGGAAGCGTGCAGAGAGAGAGAAAGAGGAAAGTTATGCTCGCTTTAGCGTCCAAAAATAGACTCTTTTTTTTTTTGTGTAGTAACAGACCAAATTCCAGAGACATTGGGACTTCTCTTATATTAGGAGTCAAAGGCTCTGAGTCCATGCCTTCTAGAAACTACTATCCACTATTATTATGACACGTGTCCCGCAAGTCGGCTGACGCGCTTGGCCAGCAAAAGATCAACCGTAAGCGGTCCCATGCTCATTAGTGGGCTCTAGTTTAAATTAAGGCCAAGTATAGGGAAGTGCACGGTTAGCCACTATTTAAAGATGTATTTACTTTTTATTTATGGTTTAGGATGTATTTACTTTTTAGCCAGTGCTTAATAATTTTTTATCTGTCCGGACGAAAATACCCCTATGTTAGACATGGGTGCTGTATAAATATTAAGGATATGGTGTCCTTAACTTTATAAATGCTGTATAAATATTAAGGACATGGTGTCTTTAACTTCATGAATGCTATGTAAAATATTAAGGACATGGTGTCCTTAACTTCATGAATGCTGTGTAAATATTAAGGACTACTTATCCTTTGTTTTTGAACTTGTAACTCTAAGTTTAGGACTACATTTCCTTAACTTTTAAACTTGGAACTCAAAGTTCAGGACTACCTGTCCTTAATTTATGTGCCTGTAACTCTAAGTTAAGGACTACTTGTCCTTAATTTCTGTGCTTGTAACTCTAAGTTAAGGACCAAGTGTCCTTAATTTTTGAACTTCCAACTCTAAGTTCAGGACCAAGTGTCCTTAACTTATGAGCTTGTTAATGCAAGTTTAGGACTAGTTGTCCTTAATTTATGAGCTTGTAAGTCTAAGTTAAAGACTACTTGTCCTTAGTTTTTGAACTTGTAACTATAAGTTTAGGACCAAGTGTCCTTAACTTATAAGCTTGTTAATGTAAGTTCAACACTAGTTGTCCTTAATTTATGAGCTTGTAAGTCTAAGTTAAGGACTATTTGTCCTTAGTTTTTGAACTTGTAAAACTAAGTTTAGGACTACCTGTCCTTAACTTTTGAACTTGTAACTCTAAGTTCAGGACTACATGTCCTTAACTTTTGAACTTGGAACTCGAAGTTCAGGACTACCTATCCTTAATTTCTGTGCTTGTAACTCTAAGTTAAGGAATATCTGTCCTTAATTTCTGTGCTTGTAACTTTAAGTTAAGGACCAAGTATCCTTAATTTTTAAACTTCTAACTCTAAGTTCAGTACCAAGAACCTACCACAACCATGACTCTTTATGTCTTCTGCTATGCATTTTGTGTAACCCGATAATACCTCGGATTGCACTGACTGTGCCTCGCCAAAAACATCAAGATTACAATTATCGAAATTATTATTAAAAGCAAAATTGGGAATAATTATTGATAGATACTTTATATTGTTTTGGGGTATGATTACGGAAATGAGTTGAAAAAGAAAGGGCAGTATATGTTCACAGGAACAAGGCTTTTTGATTTGATTGAGAGTAGGAAGAATTTGATAGTTGTCAGCACAAGTTAGACGTTATCTCCATTGGTATACCCGGACTTGATAGAGGGTTTGGGAAGGAAAAGAGATAGAAGAAAGGGTAACACGGTCTTTTCATATTAATTTTAATAGACTAGTGACTACTATTGCTAAGCATTAAAAATATTGGATAAAAAGTAAATACCACTTTAAAAAGTCGCTACCCCACACAATTTTTATGGCCAAGTACATAGGTCCCTTGAACTTGGCACCAAAATCCATAAACACCTCAACTTAGTCATGTTTCATTTAAACACTCAATTATATTTTAACTATTTCACTTAAACACAATTTTGACAACTCAAAATAAGTTTAAGTGTGTAAATGTTACTTGCCACTGACATGACAATTAACACCACTAACAAAAAGACAAGTCAACAAAGGAAAAAAATGGAAGATGAATCTTTTCATTTTTCTATTTTTTTCGTTTTCTTTCTCGTTTACCATTTTTTTTACTTAAGTTGTCGGTCACATTGTCAGAAATTTTCATGACCTGCTACAAAATTTCATCACTAATTACACAACCCATTTCTCGCTTCTCCTCCAAAATGCCACCACCTAAACACTTTGAGAAAACAAAACAAGATCAAAAATTGAAACTCCAATAACCACATCAACCATCTATAGGTGAAAATCAACCAATTCACTTCTATGAAATTCAAGAACAAAATTAAATGGGAATAAAAACACAATAAGATAACCTCAAAATTCGAAATTGGAAATGTAACGCTTCGAACTCAAGTGGGTGAGTTCATAGAGCTTTTAAGTTTCAGCTTTAATCTTTAACTAGTATTATCAGCAACAATATGCAATTTTTAATTTTTCTTAAAACTTCGATTTTTCGAAGAACCGGGTAAAAGGAATTTCAAACTGATGTCACCCAAATTCATCATTGAAGTTAGCCGAACATAGCAATATAAATGGAGAGGCCAACAATCTTCTCTTTCTATGCATTTTTGTATATGGGTGAAATCGGGGATGACGTACACCTCGATTTCCCGATGAACAAAATGAAGTGAGGGCAATTACATACGAGATCGACATCGAAGCTAAGAACTCTTTGTATCAAGGCCCATAAAAAGTAGATGGAGTGCTTGCCATCGGACCTGATGAAACGACGCACCCCGGACTCGGGACGGGTTCTGAGACTTCGGAAAACACAATGAACGATTGTACACAACGGATACAGGACCGTGATATCTGCAACCAACTGAATATCACGGCGCGGAACTCGCTTGATGACGGTTACAAATCGGTAATTAATGAGAAAGGAAGATTTTTACCTTTTTAGATTTGTACTAGGAATGAAACTCTCCTACTATATAAAGGAGAAGCTTTTCTTTGATAACACACAATGTAACACGCGAATTAAGGCAATACAAATTCATTTTTCTTCTTTTTAGCCATTGCAAAGCTCTTACTTTACTGTTTGTTCTTCCTTCATAATTGGCTTTGAGCCAAGGTCTGATCGAAAGCAAAGCTACTATTCAATATGAGCTCGAGCTGGGCCTTGACATTACAATTGGTTTGATCATTTATTATCTTTAACTCATTTATCTAACATTCTTAATTACTTGTGTTGAATCAATTCGCATATCCTTAAAACCGTGTATAGATTTAATTATTATCCATTTTTAGAGTAAACAGTTTGGAGCCCACCGTAGGGCTAGGAATAATAGTGGTGGTTTAATACAAATCTCCGTAACACACTCTACTTTACGCTTGTTCTTTAAGGTCTTGATTTCAAGTCAGCTTACAAATGTCAAATTCTCAGTCTGCCCACTTGAACGTTGAGGCTGAATCTGGCCATCATGGCGAAAACAACAATTTGGTGCCTAACATGTGCCCCCTGCCGATCCCAAGCGGAGTCCCAGTTGTTGATCCGATCGATGCCAACTCACAGGTGGCTATCGACATCAACCTGCCAACTGATCCCAAAAACAACATTCGTGGAGGACCCCGGCCAACAATTCGAGAAATGCCCGAGGGCGAAGGTGATGGGGTAAACCTGCGGCTAATCTTCAAAATGTTGCAGGCTCAACAGGCAGCGACAGTGCAGCTACAGAATCAAGGCCACGCCCCTAGCAGGGTCGAGCTCAAACGATCCCGAGAGAACACCAGAAGAAACGAACAAACCACCAAGAGATCAGGTGAAGCTGAGCTCGGGGTCAATCCCGAGATAATGAAATTACTTGAAGCGTTGACGAAGCAAGTGGAATCAGGTGAGAAGAAAACTGAGGCCAACGACAAGAAAGTGAAAATATATAATTCTAGGGTCGATCAAATCCCGGAAGCAGACCCGATATAGAAAGGACTGGATTCCAAAAAAATTATCCAAAAGCCTTTCCCTCCGAGCGCGGCACCAAAGCCGAACTCGAAGAGATTTCATATGCCCGATATTCCAAAATATAACAGAAACACGTATCCGAATGAGCATGTGACCTCCTATACATGCACCATCAAAGGGAACAACTTGGAAGATGATGAAATCGAGTTGGTGTTACTGAAGAAGTTCGGAGAGACTCTGTCAAAATGAGCAATGATATGGTCTCACAATTTACCCCCAAATTCCATTGACTCATTTGCTATGCTTGCATATGCTTTCATGAAGGCCCATGCTGGGCTATCAAGGTCGAGACCAGAAAATCGGACCTTTTCAAGGTTAAACAAAGAGATAACGAGATGCTCAGGGAGTTCGTGTCAAGATTCTAGATAGAATGGATGGACCTGCCTCTAATCGTAGATGATTGGGTTGTTTAGGTATTCACTCAAGGAGTTAACCACCAAAGCTCCTTGGCTTCACAATAGCTAAAACAAAATTTGGTTGAGTACTTGGGGGTAACTTGGGCCTACATCCACAACAGGTACCAGTCAAAGATCAGGGTCGAGGATGACCAACTCAGAGCCCCTTCTGGGTCTGTCTATCCCATCAGAGTCGGGGACAGGTCCAAGAGAGCTGTCGATCATGAGCCATGGCCGGTCCGGGATCGGTACCAACAGTACATCGCGGATCAAAGGGGAAACGGGTCTGGGCGTCATCCCACTAGGAATGAAAAGAAAAATAATCGAGGGCCCAATAGCTGAGGTCTGATGAGAAAAAATGGTTTCGACAGGTTGCTTGGGGGTAGAGAGTCGCCAAGATTATCGGAGTATAACTTCTACGTTGATGTTGCCAGCATCGTATCAGCCATCGGGCGCATCAAGGAAACTAAGTGGCCTCGACCACTGCAGTCCGACCCTACCCAGAGACTCCTAATTTGATGTGCAACTATCATGGCACACACGCCACAGGACCGAGGATTTACGACAATTAAGAGAGGAAGTTTCCCGGTTGTTCAACAACGGGAACCTCCGAGAATTTCTAAGTGATCGAGCCAAAACCCACTTCAAGAACAGGGATGCCAACAAACAGGCCGAACAGGAGGAGTCTCACCACATCATCAACATGATCATTAGAGGGGTCGATGTCCCCCAGCCCAGTGATAAATCGCACTAAAGTATCTATCACAAGGGCAAAATGCACCCGAGATTATATCCCGGAGGGAACTATTTCGTTCAGCGATGAGGATGCCGAGGGAATCGTACAACCTCACAATGATGCACTGGTTATATCTGTACTTATCAATAAATCTCGAGTTAACCGTGTGTTGATTGGTCCAGGTAGCTCAGCCAACATCATCAGATCGAGAGTCGTAGAGCAATTGGGGTTACAGTAGGGGTGGGCATCGATCGGTTCGGTTCGGTTATGATATTATCGGTTTAGCATATTGGTTATCGGTTTACAAATTTGATAAACCGATAACCGAACCGATAAGATATCGATTATCGGTTATCGATTAATCGGTTATCGATCATTATCGGTTCGGTTATCGGTTTACCCGATAAGATAACTCAATCTAGAGTTAAGCGAAAAAGAGAAGACAATTCACTGAAGTTAAGCAAAAAAGAGAAGAATTCACATATAGTATACTACCCATTTATGCGTCCTGTCCTGTGGCCACAAATGAAATAGTACTAATTCTTCAACAACAGTTGTTCAAATACATTAATAATAATAGAAAGTAGTAGCAATTTCACCTTTAAATTAACAAGTCCAAACATATAGTACTAACAGTTCAAATTCAAGTTGACAAGACAGCAACTACTCAATCCTTATAGGCTTCACCAAATAAACTAGATGTTGTTTGTCAAATGCCTAACATGAAAAAAGAAACCATAGAGCAAAACCTTGATCTGTGCATGGGCAATACTAACACAGAAATAAAAAATACCTAGAAGGCAAGAAAATGTTGTCCTATTGTCAAAGCTCAGCGTACTGTACAGAAGAATAATGTTCAAAAATACACTCTAAACTAACAAAGATTGTCGATTGAGATTGATAAGTGCGGAGAGAAACTGGTAGTAGGTATAGGCTGCACAACGTGAGCTCACAAAGTTAAGAAATGAAAAAAAAATCATTAACACTCAAAAATACCAATATGAAGATGAATTGTGTTATAGAAATTAAAAGCCTAATGCATAAGACTAAAGACTTACGCTAGGAGTAACTAGTAAGGTCGATGAAGAATGAAAATGAAGCAACTAAAGAGTTCAACTGAGAAAGAATAGGAGAAAATGAACTGAAGCCCTAGCATATGTACATACTTAAGGGTAAAGTCATAATTTTATTAATACTTATTGGGTTATCGGTTAACCCATTAACAAAATTGGCAAAAAGATGCCCGAACCGATAACCCAATAGTAAAATTTTCTTAAACCGTTACCGAACTGTTAACCCAATAACCCGATACCGATAACCCAATAAATAACTAACGGTTCGGGTTATCGGTTTTACCCGATATATGCCCAGCCCTAGGTTACAGGACCAAATAGTGTCGGCAGTCCAGGTGTTGAATAGATTTAGCATGGCATGTGAAACCACTAAAGGGTAAATAACCCTACCAGTGAACACCACCGGGACGATCCAAGAGACGAAGTGTTCTACGTGATCAACGGGGACATGAGGTACAATGCCCTGTTCGAAAGGCTGTGGGTTCACGACATGAGGGCGGTACCCTCAACTTTGCATCAGGCATTGAAGTTCCCTATGCTGGGAGGAGTCAAGACAGTCTACGGAGAAGAGCTAGCTGCAAAGGAAATGTTCGTAGTCGACAAGGTGATCCCGATACCAGCAGTTTCGGCATCAAGAAACACGGAGCCAACCAGGAAGGAAAAAATTAAATAGTAATCACCGACGCGGGTCTCGACTGAACTGGAGGAACGAGGAATAGGCGATGATGATGATTGCGGAGTTCTATGATCGTTCATAGCTCCTGATGATACCGACGCCACCAAATCGACGGTCAAGGAATTGGAGCAAGTTAGAGTAATCGAACACCGACTAGATCGAAAGGTATACCTAGGCACCGGGTTAACCCCGAGCTTAGGAAAAAACTCATTGATTTTCTTAAAACTAACATAGGTTATTTCTCTTGGTCCCATCTTGACATGACAGGGATCGCACCAGATGTAACACTCATAAGCTGAGTTTGGACCCAAAGTTCCATCCGGTTAAGCAGAAGAGGAGATCGCAGTCCGAGGTCAAACATGCATTCATCAAGGACAAGGTATCCAAACTCCTTAAAATTGGGTCCATCCGGGAAGTTAAATACCCGGACTGGTTATCTAACATAGTGGTAGTACTTAAAAAGGGGAATAAGCTAAGAATGTATGTAGATTACAAAGATCTAAACAAGACATGCCTTAAATATTCTTTCCCTTTTCCTAACATCGATCGGATGATCGACGCGACGGCCGGGCATGAGATACTCAGCTTTCTCGATGCTTATTTCGGGTACAACCAAATTGGGATGGACCCGGACGATCAAGAAAAGACTTCTTTCATCACTAAGTTTTGAATCTACTGTTATAATGTAATACCGTTTGGGTTAAAAAACATCGGCGCCACATATCACCGCCTAGTAAATCGGATGTTCGAAGAACAAATAGGAAATCAATGGAAGTTTATATTGATGACATGTTAGTTAAGTCCCTGCGAGCAGAGGACCATTTGAAACATTTGCAGGAGACATTCGACATACTGAAGAAATATAATATGAAGCTGAACCCGGAGAAGTGCGCATTCAGGGTCGGATCAGGAAAATTCCTCGGGTTCATGGTATCCAATATAAGGATCGATATCAACCCTGACAAAATCAAAGCCATAGAAGACATCACCGTGGTGGACAACGTCAAGGTCGTCCAAAGACTGACTAGGCGAATAGCTACCCTAGGTCGTTTCATCTCGAGGTCCTCGGACAAAAGCCATCGATTCTTCTTGCTATTAAAAAAGAAGAATAATTTCTCCTGGACCCCGGAATGCCAAAAAGCTTTGCAAGAACTCAAACGGTACCTATCGAGTCCGCCCCTACTGCATACTCTGAAGGTGGACCAATAGTTATACCTTTACTTGGCGGTTTCCGACGTGGCGGTAAGTGAAGTCTTAGTCTGGGAGGAGGAAGGTACGCAATTTCCTACTTACTATGTTAGTAGCATTCTAGGCAAGACCGAAACAAGGTATCCTCACTTGGAAAAATTGGCGCTCGCTTTGCTAAGCGCCTCCAGAAAGCTAAAGCCATATTTTTAGTGCCACCCCATATGTGTTGTGACCTCTTACCCATTAAGTAACATCATGCACAAACCACAGCTCTCGGGCCGGTTGGCCAAATATGCCATCAAAACTAGTGGGTACGATATCGAGTATTGACATTGAACCGCCATAAAATCTCAGATTTCGAAAGACTTCGTGGCTGATTTTGCGCCAGTCTTAATACCCGAAGTCGAAAAAGAATTATTGTTAACTTCGAGGACTACCTCAGAAGATTGGACCCTTTTTACGGATGGTGCCTCGAACGCAAAATGGTTCGGGCTCAGCATCGTATTGAAACCACCAACAAGGAATGTAGTTAGGCAGTCTATTAAAACTGTATAATTGGCTAATATTGAGGCTGAATATGAGACCATAAAGCTGAATATGAGGCCATGATTGTAGGTCTTGAATTGGCTAAAAGCCTCGGGGCTGAGGTGATCGAAGCTAAGTGCGACTCCTTCCTCGTGGTAAATTAAGCTAATGGGACGTTCGAAGTAAAAGAGAAATGGATGCGGAGGTACTTGGACAAAAATTACAGGTAACGTTGCATCAATTCAGGGAATGGACCCTGCAGGACGTTCCCCGAGATTAGAACAGCGAGTCCGATGCTCTGGCTAACTTGGGGTCATCGGTCAATACCAATGAATTCATTTCGGGAACACTAGTAGAGCTCATTAAGTTGGTGATAGAAGAAGGCCATACCGAAGTAAACTCAACGAGTTTAGCTTGGATTGGAGGAATAAGTACATATATTACTTGAAGACCAGAAAATTGCCCTCGGATCCCAAAGAATCGAGAGCCCTCCTGTGTACCAAAGCTGCCAGTTTTTGTCGAAGGGGCATTGTTCAGAAGAACCTTTGACGGTCTGCTAGCCAGATGCTTGGGACCGGGAGATACTGAATACGCCTTGAGAGAAGTTCACGAGGTCACTTGCGAGAACCATTTGGGGGCAGAATCTTTGGTTCGAAAATTAATCAGGGCCGACTATTACTGGACCAAAATGGAGAGAGATGCAAAAGACTTCGTACAAAAATGCGACGAATGCTAAAGACACGCCCCGATGATCTACCAACCGAGTGAAAGGCTCCACTCGGTTTTATCCCCATGGACATTTATGAAGTGGGGAATGGACATCGTCGGTCCCCCACCATGGGCGCCTGATAAGGCTCAATTCATACTATTCATGACCGATTATTTTTCAAAATGGGTCAAAGCTCAAGCATTCAAAAAGGTCGGGGAAAAAGAAGTCATTGACTTCATCTGGGACCACATAATCTATCGATTTGGGATACCAGCCGAGGTCATTTGCGATAATGGAAAACAATTCATCGGCAACGAGGTAACTAAATTTTTCGAAGATCACAAGATCAAAAAGATATTATCAACACCTTATAACCCTAGTGGGAAAGGGCGGGCAGAATCAACAAATAAAACCATACTTCAAAACCTGAAAAAGAGGTTGAGCGATGCCAAAGGAAAATGGAAGAAAATCCTGCCCAAAGTCCTGTAGGCATACCGTACGACCTCAAAATCTAGTACCAAGGCCACCCTGTTTTTTTGTTGGTCTATGAGTTGAATCCTTAATACCAATTGAAGTGGGAGAACCGAGTCTCAGGTTCCGATATGCGACAGAAGAATCAAACGGCGTGGCCATGATCACGAGCCTAGAAATATTGGATGAAAGGCGGGAGGCCCCCCGGTCTGGTTGGCCGCCTAGAAATAGCGTATAGAAAGGTACTACAACCGGAGAGCTAACCTCCAACACTTTCAAGTCGGGGACTTGGTGTTACGGAAAGAAATATTACACACCAGAAACCCGAACGAGGGAAGCTGGGACCGAACCGAGAAGGATCGTATTGGGTCATCGGGATAACCGACAAAGGCTCGAATAAACTCGAAGAGGGTAACGGCGTACAGCTACCAAACAACTGGAACCTGGCACACTTAAAGTCGTACTACTGCTAAGGTACGAACGAAATTACCTTTTAATCATTTTATAATCGGACTAACATATGCAGGTAAATGGCCAAGGACGGATGTGGCTATTAGGTCTGAAAGCACGCATTGCACTCTCTTTCCCTTGAACTGGTTTTGTCCCAAAGTGGGTTTTTGGCAAGGTTTTTAACGAGGCAACGGTGAAACATGCTAACTTAGATTTGAAGACCGGTTTCAAATCGGAGTCGATGATCGTTTTCTCTAGGTCAACATTATCCGAGACCTCACGAGTTCGATCTCGAATACTGGGGGCCATTACCCTCGGATTAAGGTCTTTAGCAAGGGAAGAAGAAAACTTAATGTGCTAAAATCTAAGGCTTGGCGATTAGGATTCACTGGAAGGGCCAAACGGTCGTATGAACCGTGCCCACATAGTTCGCTCTAGCCACGGTACAAGTTTTATACGCTTTCAATCATGTACCTTGCATACTAAGAAAATGAAAGAAAATTCACTTCCCTTACACTTTGTCATTTTGCATTTTGTTTCTTCGATCCCGGATCCAAAAAGCCTATGGGCTACCCCTACTCGGGGACTATCGAGCCTACGGGCTACCCCTACTCGGGGACTGTTGCCCGATGAAAGTTCGGGAGGCTCAGGCTGTCGAATCTCGGAGGCACCAAACCTATTATGCAGTGCCCAAATATAAAAGTCTACGTCTACCCTAAAATGGCTCAGAGACGTCCGAAGTTCGAATCCAGAAAGTAAGGCCCTTACAAAAATTCAAAACCTACGAAAAGATTACCCTTGGCAAAAACATTGTCTAAATACACTTAAGCATCTTGGAAACCTACAATCTCACAGGGGGTCCGAAGCCTCGAGCAAACAAAGTTGCATCAAAATCAGGCTTCGTTCGAATTTCTAAAATTGAGAATGCCCGGGAACTACAACTGACTCTATGCTAAGGCACCAAAAATAATACACGAATAAAAGTTGAAAGAAGATACTGGAAAAGTAAAGATTTGATATTGCCAGAAAGGGAAAACTTCATATATATANTATATATATATATATATATATATATATATATATATATATATATATATATATATATTCCAAAACATATTTACAAAGGCCTGACAGCACGACCTAAAAATAAAACCAAAAAAGTACTAAGGCATCAATGCCTGGTCTTCACCGGGCCCCAACTCATCACCGGAACCGTCGAAACCCTCAGTACCCTCAGAGCCCTCGGCACCCTCAAGCTCGTAGAGCTCCTTTGTCTCGGTCTCGATCCTCTTAGCTTCTTTGATCTCGGCAGATAGGTCAAAACCTCGAGTGTGGATCTCTTCGAGGGTCTCTCTCGGGACAGCCACTTCATGTATTCAGTCTTTTGTCTTTAAGTGGGTCTTGGTTGCCTCCACATCGCCCTTGTATTGAGCCACCATTTCCTCTGCATCAGCAGATGTTGTGTCCAATTTGGCCCCCAGTTCCGTGTATTCTCTTCCGAGGGCGTATTGTTCCGCGACGTTCGAGCTCAGCTGTGCCCGGAGATTGTCATTGAAACTGGACCACTTGTTGGCTTTGTCCTTTGCCACCCAAAGTTGGTTCTCGACTTATGCCAACCCCGCCTTCGCAGCTTCGTTCTCCGAGGCCAGTCGGTCCATCCTGTCCTTCCATAATTCGATCTGGGCCTTGACCTCGTCCATCTTAGCCCGCTGTTGGTTGATTAGGCCTATTTTTTGTTGGACCTATGAAGTTATGTTGTTAGTCACCATGACTAGCTGCTCGTTTTTAGCTTCAAAGACCTTTGCCTTCTCAACCAGGTCGGCGTGTTCCCACTTCAGAATCAGGCTTCCTTCAGAGCTTTTTCCAGCTCGGCCTGGAGAATCAAGAGGTTTTTAAGGGCCTCGTCTTGTTGCTCACTAAGAGCCTTGTACATGTCCTTCTTCCGGACCTTTTCTTTGAGCTCGAAATTGAGCTGGCTGATTTCCACGCGGTACCGGGGGAAACTTTCATGAAGCATTGAAGCCTGTAAAATGGTGAAATTAGTAAGGTACATCAAAGGAAAAGCTAAGTGGAATTCATAAAAGGGTACGAAAGTATTAGAGCCTTACCCAGTTTAATGTATGCTGCGCCTCATTGAAGAGACTTGATATGCCCACCTCGTTCATCTTTGCTTGGTGCTCCTCGAACACCGGGCATGAGAGGTAGCTGGTTATGACCACCGAAGCGAATAGAACCCAAGCATCCTCTAGGATTGTGAGAACGACCATTATCTTACGCTCTGGGTCCACACTCGGTGCAGGAAATTGCTTCACTAGTTTTGGGCTCGAACACGGCCCGCCAGCTCCTGAGGGCCACGTCCTTCTTTGAAATCTCCAGGTGGCCCAGACCCAAAAAATCCTCCAATGTGGACATGTCCATGCTGTCGAAGAAGGAGTTGAGGGGATCATCCGAATCTTGTAATCCCTCACTTGACTTTTCTTTACCCGCTTGGGCCTCTTCGAGCATGGACTCGGAATAGGAGGGTGTCTCGGCGATGTCAATAATAGCGATCGCCCATACTAAACAGGAATGGCTTCCTGGAAGGTTGCAGCCTCCGTCTCCCCCTCGGTTTCCCAAGACAGGGGGGATCAACCTCGTGACTCCCTTTTTTTATCGTGGCCTACTCCCCAGTTGGGATTAATCCATGGGACACAAAGATATCATCTTCTTCGGGCTCATCCTTGAGCTGGTAGAGAAAGTCGGGGTCCGGTACCCTAGACTTGGTATTCTTCTTGGACTTCTGGACCCGGGTGGCCGCCTTTTTTTTCCTCTTCACCTCGGGATATGGGGAAACCGAGGGCTTTCTTTTTCTCTTCTTCTCCTTCTCCGTGGCAGTCAGGGTTCGGCAGGTAAAGACATACCATCATCCCCGTCTAGCGGCCTAAGTTCGGTAGTCTTATGCAGACCTGCGATGGAAAAGAAAAGGTCGGCATTATGTAAGTTTGGGGTATAGTGATAATTATTCAGGGGGGGGGGGCTTACCATGAGAACAAGCCTCCCATTTGCCCTTCGAAAGTTTGCGACATGTGCGCTGAAAGTATGGCATTTACTTCCACATCCCTTCGATCCACTCCTTGAACCAGGGGATCACATCAGGAACTCAGGCAACAGCTGCACGACCATAAGTACAGGTAATTAGAGAAGAAATAAAGGGAAGTTTACACTTAATGAAAGACTACACTTACGAGATGCGTTCCACTTCTTGGGAAACGGAAAGAACTTGGGAGGGATCATGTCTTCAGTTTATCCCTGAACAAAATGCCCCTACCAGCCTCGATCTCGATCCTCGAGAAAGGGGCCATACTCGCGAGGTGAACAAGCTTGATTAGTCCCCCTCGAAAATTTTGGGGACTGTACTGACAGAGTAGGTGTCGAGGGTGAACCAAGGAGATTCGGTGTTGTTTACAAAATGGTGTAAGAGGATCACGATCCTCCAGAGGGACCGGTGGATTTGCCCGAGACACACCTCGTACCTCTTACAAGGCCAGAATTATGGGATCTAACGGGCCCAGCGTGAAGGGGTAAGTATAAACACTTAAGTACCCCTCCATGTGGGTAGTAATATCGTCATTAGGCCTGGTGACGACCACGTCTTTACCTTCCCATTTACAGTCCTCTCGGGCTATGGGAAGGTCTGATCGCAGCGGACTCAACCTTAGGAAGAGTGGGCGCTAATACTTTTACCCAATAGTGGTATCGGGGTCGATTTCCACAGGGAGCTAGAAAGGGAGTTGGATATTTGCTTAGTCTAGAAATGCGTGTTTGCTTCTAATTGATCTTCTATCATTTTTGGGTTTTTATGATTATCAACTACAATTTAACAACTACTAATTATAACTAAATTATGCTAAGATATTAATTCTATGTTGTATGCAAGATAGAGAAAGACACTAGGGTCGTGGCATTTACCTAGGTGGTCAACTAACGGGTAGAGATTCCTAATACAAGAATGATGATTATGGGGCTTATTCTATAACCGTTTCACGATTGCACTCACTCTCACACCTCTCGGTAGAAAGAGTGATTTTGCCCAATTGACTCTCTTGAGACCAATTGGGTAGGCCAACAAGCCCAAGCAACTTAGGGTTCAAGTTGGGTAATTACTCTCTCAAGGTTTAACCCGTTAATTGGGACTACCATTCTCATGGGTCCATCCCAATTCCTTGTTGGGTTAATTTTGGAGTCATAGACACTCTTTCTCAAGAAGAGTCAAGACCCACTAAGCTAGACTTAGTGTTTGCAACCACCAAATCCTAGTTAAATCATAAAATTAACCCAAACAGCAAACACCCAACATCATTCAAGCATTAAACAATCACGCCCATTAATTACCCACACTAGGGTTGAGCCACAACCCTAGCTAATGGGTTTAGCTAGACATAATAGCAACAGAAATTGAAGAAGTAGTAGATAAAATTAACATATTAATTAACTAGAATGTTAATCTACAAGAATTCACGATAAAACAAGATGAAAATGCCCAAAATAGGCTAAAACTTGAGTCTCAGGAGTGCTGCTGCTATCTAATATCTAATTCTTAACCTAAAAATAATAAAATATTCTATTTATACTAGGCTAGAAAAACTGGACAAAAATACCCCCGCGGGGCTGGCGCGGACCGCGCAGAAATGCAGCGCGGCCGCGTAGGGGTCTTGGTCTTCGATCACTCACTTCTGAAGCTGGGGACGCGGACCGCGCATAAAGGTAGCGCGGCCGCGCAGGCTAATGGGCGCGGACCGCGCAACAATGAAGCGCGACCGCGTGGACACAAGCGCTGACCGCGTAGAAAGGAGCAGACCGTGCATGGATACCCCTGAAATGCATGCTCTCTGAATCTCCTAGCGCGGCCGCGCAGCAAAACAGTGCGGTCCGCGCTAGGTCCTCTTGTCCCTACTTCAATGATTTTTGACACTTGGGCAGGTTTCACTCCGTTCGAGCCGATTTTTGACTTTTGTCATCTTGTCGCTCAAACCTGCAATCAAGCGCACTTTGTAAGCATTCTGGGTCTATTTTATGACAATTCCTACATAAAGCATAGGCAGGTATGGGCGTAAAACGTGTTAAAATCACAGTTATCAACTCCCCCAAACTTAAACCTTTGCTTGTCCTCAAGCAAATAAAAGAAGACCCACCCCTCAAAAAGGAAACATCCAAGTAATTCCAGCTTATCCTAAGGAAACCTCGTCACGCATCAATTGGGACTAACAATTGCCCTCAATACGAATGCATCATTAACACATTTTTAAACTTTTAAGAACTATGGATCAAATGTGACACAAGAGCATCAAGGGTTGACTCATTTCATCAAGGAGCTTTTCTCAAATACCTTGGTCATTGTGGAACCCAAACTCACACATCCTCAACTCTCCCTAAACAAACCTCACCTTTTTAGAGTAATGACACACAACCCGAGGTTGATAGATTTTTCACTCATTTCTCTCACAAAGAAGGTCATAAGTCCGACTTTTGGTACCATATGCTTGCCCCTTATGTAAGTATCCACTAATGTAAGCTTCCCTCAACTCAAGATCCTATAGGGCTTTTGAGGAGTCATTGTGAAGGCTTTTGGGTAAAGATAGGACATGTTTTTGTTCATTTAGGTTCAATCTTCCCTTCAGCACTTCCTTTGATTCGTTTTGGCATACTTTTTGACTCATTTGAGTATTTCATTTCTTTCAAGGGGTTAGAGAGACACATTGTCACTCTTTCTTTTGCAATTCAAACCTTTCTCCTTTTTCTACTTTTATACAACCTTTTTTTTTCACTTTGTTTTCTTTGAATCCCCTTTTTCGGTTCTTATTCACTTTTGTATTTCTTTTTGTCTTTTTCTCTTTTTCATTGCCTCCCTTTTCTTTTGCTTTTGTGCCTCTTTACCACATTGATGCCTTTCTTGTCTCTCCCCCCAAACATAGATATTTGCCATTACTCAAGGGAAGATTTGGGTGCCAAGAGAGGGTCTCACTGAGAACGGGTATAGGCTTGTAGCTTTGGTTCATGAAAGAAGAAAGTTTAAGGCTCAAAAGGGTTGAACTAGGGATCATTTCATTGGTAGGTCATGAAAATTGTTCAAATTTGGAAGTTCGGATCAAGGAGGGCCTATATTCACTTCTCAAGTCAAGTTTCACCTATGATTTCACCTCAACAAACATTCAGGGCAAGTTCTAGACCATCGGCTTGGAGCTTAGACTCACAATTCGAATTCTCACCACACACACTCAAGGATTACTAAAGACATCGAGTTGAGAGCCCACAACGACCTTTGTTCCAATTCAAGCGCACAATGGCCCCACACGACCATATGATGATTGTTTGGTCAACACAAGAGTCTCAAGGCTACAATTTTCACCATCCTAAACACAACATTATGTCTTTGACCATGGGATCAAAGGCAAATGTGTTAGGCCCAAGTGAAGCTTGCCTGAGGTCCTCTTAACTACGAAATATTGAAAATCAAAAGAAGAAAAATCAAAAACGGACTCAAACCCTTAAGAAGGTTGTCACGCCATCTATCATTGGGAAGAGCCACCCGGTCCGCACAACACACTACCCTTGGAAAGAACCGTGGCATTAAGAAAACCAAGGGCTTATTGAAAACATCAAAACTAAAACAAAAGGTTGCGAGCCTCACTACTAGGCAAAAATCGAAAAATTTGAACGAAAATAGAAAAACCAAATGAATATGTACAATGGGGAGTAGAATATACAACGAGGATGAATATATACATAAGAGTCTAGAAGTAGCCAAAGTTAAAAGTTATATACAGGCAAACTATTAAATCCAAAACATAGACTAGAAATGAAATAAATATATACAGTCATCCAGTGTATCAGAATCAAAATGGTAGGGCGCACCCCCACGAATAAAAGCTGGCATTGTCCCCAATGCCAACTACCAAAATAAGCTCAAAAACAGAGAAAAAGGATATAGAAAGGCCCCTCAAGCCTGGTCCACATGCGTGGGGTCTCCTATCGTCCCTGGATCCTCTGTAGTAGCCGGGACCTCAGACTGGTCTTCGACCTGCTGCTGCTCTGCTGCTGGGACATGAGCTGGATCAAGGACAGGCTGAACCATCGGTGGAACACTGGATGTACCCTCTTAAACCTGGGCCACCTCTATCACAACTCCCTCAGTGCTAGGGAGTTTCCTCTTCTTCCTCGGCCTGGGAGTCTCCTCCTGCCGTGGCAGAACTGCTGCTGGATTTACAGCTGGCTCCCCGAAGAGTAAGTCAAGTGGCATCTGATCCGCCAAGAGCTTATCTACATCCTCCCTCAACTTCGTCACTGACTCCTTGGAAGCCTTTTGCTTCCTCAACTTCCTGTGCTCCCTAGCTAGTTTACCCAATGCGGTGCTGTGTGCCCCAACTGCCTTAGCCAAGGCATCCTGTGTCTCCATAATCTTTTCCTGGTTGGCCAGGATCTTCTTCAGCGTCTCCTCAATGGAAGGAGGGATCTCAACTGTGGCAGGGGCTGACTGTGCCTGAACTACAGTGGCCAAGTTTGACAACTTGGATGTCGCAGCTGACATCCAGTTGTTCAAACTGGCTAGAGACTGAGCAAGCTGGTGGGCAGTGAACCGGTGAGTCTTCGATGAAGAGACATCCGGGTCCGCTGCAGTAAATGGACCAGCAATAGTAGAAGGACCCTGAGGCAATATCTCACTGGTAGCAGGGATGGTGGAAGGCTCAGTGGACTGCTCAATAACCGCTGGCTCCTCAGACTGGCCAGGTGCGGTGGAAGTGGATGCCTGAGGCTTTTTGGACCTCTTTGGGTTGTCGGGACCCAACCGACTGTACCATGAGTAGGGGGCCACCGGATCTACCTTGACATCAAACCTCTTCCTCTTCACCTTCAATTCTCTAAAGTACAGGGAAAGAGTGTTCCGGAAGGGGTAGTTTGTGTTGGTCTCCTGCCCGACCGTAGAAATCACCCTTGACATGATGTTGCCCACATTCAGAGGAAAACCAACCATAATAGATGCCACTAACACCGCACGGGGAATAGGAACTGTGTGATCATGAGTGGAGGGATCAAGCCTACTACACACGAAGGTCAACCAACCCTTTGCTTCAAAACTGAACGTGTTTCTCAGAATCTTCTCCCCTGCTTTCAACCAAACTGGGACAGTGCCCAGGGCTGCCAAGTGCTGGGCCAACCAAGGACGAACCTCTTCTTTCATTGCCAGCTTTTCTAAGTATTGGGTTTCGTCCTCTTCGTTGAACCCTAAAAACTCATTCAGAGACTTCCCATCAAATATCACCACTTTGTCCCTCACTTGTGTCGCCTTTGAGTCCTTCACTACATGATGAACATTGCAGCAAAATTCTTTCACCATATGTTCATTTGCGACTACGCAACATTCCTTGAAGAAACCCCAACCCTCTCTAGTACGGAATTGTGCTTGCACATGTGGGTTTAGAGGAAGAAGATCAGAGTCAATAAATTGCCTCTCCGGAATCAATTTTCTTTTGGGCCACCACTCTCGAAATCTGTGGAAGGCTATTTCACTTACAAATCTATCAGCCCATGCTTTCGGTTTTCTTGTTCTATCAACACCACCAACTTGGGGCTCACCCCCCTTACCATATCCTCCACTCTCCCCAGATAGTGAAGCTGTGGGGGAGGTGGAGTATTGTTCTGCACTTTTAACTTCGGACTCATCAGACGAGTCCGAAACTACATTCACCGGTCTTTTGGAGGTAGGTGAAGTTGAAGGAGAGTTATGCAATTGGAGCGGGAGAGACATGTGAGTGGGAGCAGATTCAGAAGTAATGCTCCGGGATGGTGCATACTCACTCCCCGAAGAGTGGGAGGCAGCTCTATCAGCTTCCCGTATTATCTTACGCGTCTTTTTTATATTCTCCCGAGCCTGGGGAGTGAGTTTAACAACCCTCTTTCCTTTTCCCCCTCGGGAGGAACCACCCCTCCCGGGTTGTTGTTCTTTTCCTCCTCGTTTCTTAACCATGATCTGCAAAGAAAAGTCTAACATTGTTAGTTGAAGCATATGCAGTGAATTGGATGCTACAGTTGAATGCATGGTTTAGAAACAGGGTTGCAGAATAGAAAGGGCGCGGACCGCGCAGAAGTGCCACGCGGTCGCGCTGGGGTAGCGCGGACCGCGTAAAACTGGAGCGCGGACCGCGCTTAAGATGTTCCAGTGAAACCCCTCTCTGAATCTTACCAACGCAATCCGCACTAATTTGGACCGCAGCCGTGCTAGGCTAGCGCGGACCGCGTAGAAGATGATCAACACCCAACAAAGAGGAAGCGCGCACCGCGCAGAAAGGACGCGCGGCCGTGTAGGGCAGACAATTAACTGAGTATGGGGATTTTCACTTAAGTCCAATTTTTTTGTTCAAATTATGGGTCCTAATTGTCCCTACTCAGTTACTAATCAAGAATTCATTCCCATTGTTTCACATAAACACACAAAATCTACCCTAACAGGTAAAACTAAGAGAGAAAGAAGAAAATAAGAAGTTATACTAATAGGAAGCAAATAAAAAAAAGATCAAAAATTAAACTATGAATGAGATTAATGAGGAATGTTACCAGGGGTTGTGAAAGTTTTAACTACTTGAAGCAAGTTCTTTTGATGCACAGTGAAAATTGAGAGCTCAGGTAGAAAATTGGTGAAAAGGTTAAAATGAAGCCTAGGGTCTCTATTTATAGAAAACACTGTGGGACCCATTACTTACCCACCAGCGCGGTCGCGCAGAAATGGCCGCGGACCGCGCTGGATTTCCAGCATCCTTAATTGCCTGAACAGCCCACGCGGACCGCGCTGTTTTGTCACGCGGCCGCGTGGGAAACTTCAGAGAGCATGTAATTTGGGCTTCTCCTGCGCGGACCACACA
>NW_017670529.1:434677-446498 GCF_001879085.1 Nicotiana attenuata
ATATATGTATTCCCACAAGAGCTCACGAAAGGCCCCATAAAATCAATACCCCACACATCAAAAATGTCCACCTCTAGAATTGTGTTGAGAGGCATCTCATCCCTTTTAGAGATCCCACCGGCTCGTTGACATTCATCGCATCTCTTAACAAAATCACCGGCATCTTTAAACAAGGAAGGCCAATAGAAACCACAACTAAGCACCTTAGAAGCCGTCTCACTCCGCCATGATGGCCACCATAAGGAGAGGAGTGGCAAGCTTCCAATATGCTCTATTGTTCTTCTTCCGGGACACATCGGCGAATTACACCATCGGTGCAAATTTTGAACAAGTAGGGCTCGTCCCAATAGTAATCCAAACTATCCCGCTTGAGCTTCTTCCTTTGGTTAGAAGAGAGCTCATACGGGACTATACCGGTCACAAGATAATTGGCCACATCGGCAAACCACGGCATATCATGTATAGACACCGCAAGGAGTTGTTCATCCGGGAAAGCATCATTGATCTCAACACCATTGCTCGGTCTCCCTTCTTCCTCAAGCGGGACAAGTGATCCGCGACTTGATTTTCACTTCCTTTTCGGTTCACAATTTCTAGATCAAATTCTTGCAAGAGTAGTACCCATCTCATCAACCTCGCCTTTGAGTCTTTCTTTGTCATCAAATACCTAAGGGCGGCATGATCGGTATGGATAATCACCTTGGCCCCCATAAGGTATGGGCAAAACTTTTCCATGGTGAACACAATAGCTAGCAACTCCTTCTCGGTGACTGTATAGTTCTTTTGAGCCTCATTCATCGTCTTGCTTGCGTAGTACACCGGATGGAACATTTTGTTGATTCTTTGGCCAAGCACCGCACCAACCGCTACATCACTCGCGTCATACATAAGTTCAAAAGGCAATTCCCAGTTGGGTGCGGTGATGATTGGAGTTGTGGTCAATTTATGTTTCAACAATTCAAAGGATTCCATACACCTCTCATCAAAGACAAACTTCACATCTTTTTCCAACAGTTTACACAACGGGTTCACAATTTTTGAAAAATCCTTTATGAATCGCCGGTAAAACCCGGCGTGGCCCAAGAAACTCCTCACCCCTTTGACAGAAGTAGGGGGAGGAAGCCTTGAGATGACCTCTATCTTCGCCTTATCGACTTCAATACCATGCCTTGAGATTTTGTGCCCCAATACAATACCCTCTTGCACCATGAAGTGACATTTCTCCCAATTTAGTACAAGATTGGTTTCTTCACATCTTTTCAACACTTTGTCCAAGTTCACTAGGCATTCTTCAAATGAGTCCCCCACCACGCTAAAATCGTCCATGAAGATCTCCAGAATATCCTCTACCATGTCGGTGAAGATTGCCATCATACATCTTTGGAAGGTCGCCGGAGCATAACAAAGTCCAAATGGCATTCTTGAGAAGGTGAATGTGCCATACGGACATGTAAAGGTTGTCTTTTCCTGATCCTCCGGGGCAATGAGAATTTGGTTGTACCCCGAGTAGCCATCAAGGAAGCAATAATAAGCTCGGCCCGCTAAACGATCAAGCATTTTGTCCAAGAATGGTAGAGGGAAATGATCTTTTCTAGTGACCTTGTTGAGCTTTCTATAATCCATGCACACCCTCCAACCCGTGACCGTGCGGGTCGGAATCAATTCATTGTTTGCATTTGTGACGACCGTGATACCCCCTTTCTTTGGAACATATTGGACCGGGGAGGTCCATGAGCTATCCGATATTGGGTGGACTACACCGGCATCCAACCACTTGATAACCTCCTTCTTGACTACCTCCTGCATAGCTTCATTTAGTCTTCTTTGGTGTTCAAGCGACGGCCTTGCATCTTCCTCCAAAATGATCTTATGCATGCAAAAGGCGGGGCTTATACCCCGAATATCCGCCAACGTCCATCCGATCGCCCGCTTGCGCTTTTGTAAAACCGCCAAAGTGGCGTCCACCTGCAAGTTAGGTAAGCAAGATGAAAGAATAACATGCAAAGTGAAATTAGGACCCAAGTATTCATACCTGAGGTGAGGAGGAAGTGGTTTCAACTCCAACACCGGCGGCTCCTCAATAGATGGCTTTGTTGGAGGGGTCTTACGATTTTCAAGGTCCAATGATAACTTCCTAGGCTCATAAGAGTATGAGCCCATACCATGCAAAGCATTTACACATTCAATTCTCCCGGCATCATCATTAGCCTCCATGTTCAAAAGCACCGCCTCTAGTGGATCTTCAACATTAATCATTGCACTTGTGTCATCCACTATCACCGCCGTGACAATGTCAACAAACGAGCACACCTCGGTGCTATTTGGTTGCCTCATAGACTTGCACACATGGAACACCACCTTTTCATCACCAACTCGGAAGGTCAACTCTCCCGCCTCGACATCAACCAAAGCTTTCCCTGTTGCTAGGAAAGGCCTTCCAAGAATAATTGGGACTTCAAAGTCCACCTCACAATCAAGAATCACGAAGTCGGCCGGCAAGATGAACTTATCAACTCGAACAAGGACATCGTCGATTATACCCAAAGGCCGCTTCATAGACCTATCCGCCATTTGGAGCCTCATTGAAGTCGAGCGAGGTTGCCCAATTCCCAACGTTTTGAACACTGAATATGGCATTAAGTTGATGCTTGCCCCCAAGTCACAAAGGGCTTTTGCAAAGTTGGCGCTTCCAATAGTGCATGGGCTAGTGAATGCACCGGGGTCCTCAAGTTTAGGAGCCATGGAGTGTACAATTGCGCTCACTTGATGGGTCATTTTGATCGTCTCACACTCCATTGATCTCTTCTTTGTGACCAAATCTTTCACGAATTTCGCATACCCTGGCATTTGCTCGAGTGCCTCCACCAAAGGCACATTGATAGTCAAACTCTTCATCATCTCAATGAATTTCTTAAATTGGTTATCACTCTTTTGTTTGGCCAAACGTTGAGGGTAGGGCGGAGGAGGCCTAGGTAAGGGTGCCTTGGCTTTGGGCATATCTATTACATGTTCCCTAGACGGGTTCACGTTCTCTTGAGTCTCCTCCTCAACCTCATGAATGTCAATTTTCACTTCATTTCTTGCACTTGGTTCCACAACATCATCAACCCCTAAAGGCATATCATCTTCACGCAACTCATCTTCATCAACCATGACTTGATTTTCTCTTGAGGCATGCACGTCACCGCCTCTTCCGCTTCGCGTGGTCACCGCCATCACATGATTGTTGTGCCCACCCTTGGGGTTTACTACCTATCACTTGGTAGAGCACCCTTTGGGCGAGTGTTTAAAGATTGGGAAATTTGACCAAGTTGCGCCTCTAGGTTCCGGATAGATGTGTTGTGTGAAGCCAATTGAGCATCGGAATCTTGATTCTTTTTCATCATTTGCTCAAACATCATCTGTATTCGCCCCATATCACTTCCGAAAGAGCTAGACCCTTGAGATTGAAATGGTGGCGGGTTGTTCGGTTGTTGAAACATCGGAGGCCTTTGAAAGCCTTGCCCTCGATTACCTTGACCACTGTTGTTGTTCCAATTGTTGTTGTTGTTCCCATTCCAATTTCCACTATTGTTTCCTTGATTCCCCCAATTGTTGTTTTGATTATTCCCATTCCAATTTCCACCACTTTGTTGATTGCCCCAATTTCCTTGGGGACGCCATTGTTGATTGCCTTGGTTTCCTCTATTTCCTTGGTAGTTGTTAACATATT
The DNA here is from genome assembly GCF_001879085.1 of Nicotiana attenuata. Lineage (NCBI taxonomy): Eukaryota > Viridiplantae > Streptophyta > Magnoliopsida > Solanales > Solanaceae > Nicotiana > Nicotiana attenuata. Next base: position 438,390 of record NW_017670529.1, read on the forward strand.
GACATTCTTCACTTTGCTCATCATAGCACTCATTCGAATAACCGCTACCATCATCATAATTGTCACAATTTCCTTGAGATTGTTGTCCTCTTTGCCTTCTTTTCATCATATTCACTCCTTCCATGGCATTGACTTGGCACGGGTTTTGAACTTGTTGCAATTGCGCCTTTGCTAATTGATTCATTGTTGTTGTGAGTTCGGCAATGGCTTGGCCGTGGTCATGCAACTCCTTGTGCAAATGTATGACATTAGGATCACCTTGAGGAACGTTTGCCCGGCTTTGCCATGCCGAAGAAGTATCAACCATCTCATCTAACACATCACATGCCTCTTGGTAAGAAAGTTTCATGAAGTTCCCTCCGGCTAGTTGGTTCACAATGCACTGATTCGTGGTGTTGATGCCCCTATAAAACGTTTGTTGGATCATTGCTTCGGTCATGTCATTGTTAGGGCACTCCTTCACGATGGTTCTATATCTTTCCCATATCTCGTGCAATGGTTCTGTTGGCTCTTGTTTAAAGGCTAGAATTTCATCCCGTAGAGCCGCCATATGAGTTGGAGAAAAGAACTTGGCAATGAACTTGTCCGCCAATTCGTCCCATGTGGTGATAGAATGATTTGGTAACCTTTCCAACCAATCGAGCGCTTTACCCCGAAGAGAGAACGGGAAAAGCCTCAATCTCAAAGCATCCTCTGACACATTGGTTTATTTTCTCCCCCAGCAAGTATCTACGAACCCCTTCAAGTGCTTGTATGCATTTTGGTTGGAGGCGCCCGTAAAATACCCTCTTTGCTCAAGAAGTGTCAACATGACATTGGTGATTTGAAAATTCCCCGTCCGGATTCGGGGAGGAACTATGGCACTTGCGTAACCCTGGTTTGGAAGAACTCTTGGGGACACTCTTGGCGGTGGCGGAGGAGGTTCTGGGATTTGGTCATTTGGATTGGCATTTGCATTTCTACCTCTCCGTGGTACTTGAGGTACCGGAAGCTCATCTTGCTCAACATCTTCAAACTCCTCCCCCCCCCCCCAAGTCATTGCCAAGAGGGTCATTTCCGTTTAGAGCCATGTGTACCTGATGAATCGACACAAATAAAGTTAGTAAAAAGAAGGAAAGAGAAGCAAAACACAAAACTAGCTACACAAATAGTCAACACCGTAAGCTCCCCGGCAACGGCGCCAAAAAGTGATCGCAGCGGACTCAACCTTAGGAAGAGTGGGCGCTAATACTTTTACCCAATAGCGGTACCGCGGTCAATTTCCACAGGGAGCTAGAAAGGGAGTTGGATATTTGCTTAGCCTAGCAATGCGAATTTTGCTTGTAATTGATCTCTAACATTTTTTGGATTTTTATGATTATCAACTACAATTTAACAACTACTAATTATAACTAAATTATGCTAAGATATTAATTCTAGGTTGTATGCAATATAGAGAAAGACACTAGGGTCGTGGCATTTACCTAGGTGGTCAACTAACGGGTAGAGATTCCTAATACAAGAATGATGATTATGGGGCTTATGCTATAACCGTTGCACGATTACACTCACTCTCACACCTCTCGGTAGAGAGAGTGATTTTGCCCAATTGACTCTCTCGAGACCAATTGGGTAGGCCAATATGCCCAAGCAACTTAGGGTTCAAGTAGGGTAATTACTCTCTCGAGGTTTAACCCGTTAATTGGGACTACCATTCTCATGGGTCCATCCCAATTCCTTGTTGGGTCAATTTTGGAGTCATAAACCCTCTTTCTCAAGAAGAATCAAGACCCACTAAGCTAGACTTAGTGTTTGCAACCACCAAATCCTAATTAAACCATAAGATTGACCCAAATAGCAAACACCCAACATCATTCAAGCATTAAACAATTACACCCATTAATTACCCACACTAGGATTGAGCCACAACCCTAGCTAATGGGTTTAGCTAGACATAATAACAACAAAAATTGATGAAATAGAAGATAAAATTGACATATTAATTAACTACAATATTAATCTACAAGAATCTATGATAGAACAAGATGAATTCGCCCAAAATAGGCCAAAACTTGAGTCTCACGAGTGCAGCAGCTATATCTGATACGAAGCTTGACCTAACAATAATAAAATATTCTATTTATACTAGGCTAGAAAAACTGGACAAAAATGCCCCTGCGGGACTGGCGCGAACCGCGCAGAAATGTTGCGCGGCCGCGGAGGTCATTTGGTCTTCAATTCTGCTCCTGGAACTGGGGAACGCGGACCGCACAATTATATCACGCGGCCGCGTTGGCTAATTGACGTGGACCGCACAGGAATGGTACGCGGCTGCGTAGCAGGGCATCATCAAAATCACAGCTCTCTGAACTTTACCCACGCGAACCGCACTGATTTGGTATGCGGCCGCGTGGGCTCTTGCCTTGAATAATTGGGTCTCAGGACCATCATTAGCGCGGACCGCGTGGAAAGGAGCGCGGACCGCGTAGCTTGACATTAATTTTGCATGGTCTCTGGACTTTCCTGCGCGGCCGCGTGGCAAAGCAGTGCGGACCGCGCAGGGTGATCTTGAGCTGCCTTAGCCTCTGAACTTCTTCTGCGCGGCCGCACATCATATTATTGCGGTCCGCGCAGGTGATCTTGTTCCCTCCTTCAGTTGTCTTTTGACACTTGGCAGATTTCACTCCTTCTTGAGCTGATATTTGATATTTGTTATCTTGTCGCTCAAACCTGCAATCAAGTGCAATTTTGTAAGCATTTTATGACTAATATATGGCAATTGATGCGCAAAGCTCAGGTAAGAATGGGTATAAAACATGTAGAAATCACAGTTATCAACGCTCCACTCACGTGCGTAATTCCACCCTTCGGGGAACGACAAAAGCTCCGAGGGGGTGATGTCGACCGTCCGGGCCCTGACGAACCAACCGGCCCTTTCTCGACCCCCCTCCTCTTCGTCATCGACAGCAAAGGGCGGGGATGAACGACACTTCAGGGTTAGCAGGCCCTGGTGATGAAAGGGCCGATACAGCCGGATGAGGTGATCGAGCGTAAATTCGAGATCGGCCTTCTCCGCAAAGAACCTCATCATCAACACCACCCGCCAAAATGACGGATGTATCTGCGCCAAAGTAACCCGATACTTCAGGCAAAAATCAAGCACGACCCTATCGAGGGGGCCAAACGCGAAAGGATACAGGTACACACTCAAAAATCCGTCAGAGGAATCCGTAACGTTCTCTCCCGGAGGAAGCACCTGCAGCGCTACCCCCTCACTCCATCTGCAGTATTTTCTCACTATCTCCAAATGCTCCCCTCTTATCAAAGAAAACGTCGTCAGGACAAAATCCCTCAGCTCCCGAGCGCCGGGAACAACACTCTCCGCTCTCTGCCATGCCTCCCCCAAAGTGGTTGCCATGACTATGGTAATACTAAACAGAGCAAAGCAAGGGCGCGCACCAACACTTCTTGCACCTAGGGAAATAAGGAACCCTATGCCAAAGAAGGAGCACATCTACCTCAAAATAGTGAAGTCCTGCGAAGAAGCCGAAGCCGCCCCACTTATATGATAAGAAATGGCAACGTTTCGCCTGCCCGGAGTCAGCCCCGGGGAGAATACGACGTCGATATAGTCCAATGGGATGATATACGACCCCGAAAGTACCCTCTGAAAAGAACCCAAGACTTGAGGAACCGTCCGCATTATCTCCGAGCTTAAGATAGCACCCCGCCTCGAGGATCCCCACCAAAGAGAAACCAGAACTTGTGGAACTTTCCATGCCGTCACTCAACGGGAGGTAATTTCGATTGGGAAAGCTCCGCAAAAGTTCGAAGTGGTGCCTGAGTGTAGGCAACCGCTCAACAAATCCATCTCCTACATATCTAAAGGAAGCCATCCACATCGGAGATCAAAGGGACCCCCCGGTACCCAAAGCTGGCCTTCATCCAGGATAACATCCTCGAAGGCCCCGAAGTTCGACACATTATCTCCATGCGATTCAGAAGGTCTAGGCAGCCCAGACCTAACCAATCAACCCGGGGTACAACGATGGCCTCGAAAGAGAGCCATGTCGATCAGCAGAAGAACTGAAAGAATGCTCGCACCCCAGCCGAACACCAGTAGTCGAGAAGCAAAAAAGAGGCATTCAAAAGGGCCTCAAGGGGTATGAACATGTGCAATTACTAGGCAATATTCAAAGGCGAAAATCGAAGGCAAAAATCAAAGGAATATATTCATGTTCGTAAAATTCCGTGTACAACAGCCCCCGAGGGGTCATGGCACACGTTTACAAAAGCACTCGAAGGGTCATTACATACAATTGCTAAGGCCTATGGGAGTCTACCCCTACAGCGAAGGAACGGAAGGATATACATGTGATGAAACCCTGAAGCCCAGTCCACCCTCGAGGGTGCATCTCCGGTATCGGCATCCTCGAGCGTCACCCCCTCGAGGGTGATCCCTTCGACCTCTACCTCCTCTAGGTTACCAGCTCAATCCCTCAAGGGATTCCCGCCGGAGGAGATAGAGAAGATGAAAAGGAGGAGACACAGAGGAGGCAGAGAAAAGAGACATAGCCCGCCAAAACCAAAAGTTGGAGATTCGGCGGGCCTCAACCTCAACGATCGAGAGGGCCACCTTATCCCTCGAGAAAGAAAGAGCCTTAAGGATGAGGTGCCACACCAGGCCCGGGTAGGAGAGTGAGAAATGGTGCATAATCCGAACGACTGTCTACATAAGGGGAAGACCGATTCCCCGTCCATCGCCACCTCGGGCCAACGACAGCAGCAAACACCAACAGGCCAACGACCATAGCGGGACAACGCGATTATGCTCGACAAGGGGACGTCCCGACGAAGGGCCATAACAAAACTTAAGGGAACTCCTCCTAACGGTCTTGAGGCTATAAGCCCCAAGCATGATGTTCAAAGATAGAAGAAGATGACAAGAGGGAATAGGCAAAGCATGCCGATGAAGATACTGGGATAGCAAAAACAACGCCAAGGCACCCCATTTATAGGGAGCAGCAATGTGGTCGTCGAGGCTCTGGAAAGCTGACCGACGAATGCAATTATTACATCCTTGAAAAACCAAATCGACGACAACACTTTTTACCTTGAAGAACGGAAGTGGCAGAGTATTGAGCAGGAGTCTATAAGATATGACATATATCACAAAATATTGCGCCACGACGCGGATCGCCAATGCACTATCGCCATGAGGAGTTGAGGAGTCGATGGTCATAACCGTTTCCCATCGCTTCGTTCTGAGAAACGCGGAGACTATCTGTACGCGATGAAATCAGAGGGCCTGATTCCCCGCCATTAAGCCATCTCGAGGGAGGTACCTCGAGACCCCGAGGACATGACGCCACCTCGGAAAGATATCTCAAGACCCCGAGGATATGAACTCACAACTTAGTCCTCTCCTTCGAGGCTTGTCAAGGTCCGATTCGAGGCCGAGATAAAGACAAAAGGGGGAAGCCCTCAAGACACGCAGTTGAGTCTGACAGGACTGGCCTATCCCTAGCCTATGCTGGGGTGTCGAGTCAAGCCATCACATCTCCATATTTCATAAATTAGATATACATGTATTCGTTACTAAGTTTCCTCTCCTATATAAAGGGGACTCGCCCTACCTTGTAAGGGACTGATGTTGCTCCCACAATTCTATAAAGTGCAATAATATCTCTCTCTCTCTCTCTCTCCCTCTTTTCTTACTAATACTTATTGGTTGTCACTGATACTAAGGATACTTCAATATTCTTTGTCTCTACATGTATTCTTCATCGTACAATTCAATTTCTGTTATAAGTAGCTTCGTTTGATTATATCTCTAGCTGTTATACTGCTCCCAAGGGTCCCCGACGACCCGAGCTCGACCTCGAAGTCCCAATCGACCAAGCTTACGCCCGGGTAGCAGACCCTTTGGTTCGGTCGTTACCTCGTTTATCTTCCGCCTCATCGTTAAAATTCATAATACTAGCACCATCTGCTCTAACAAACTAGCTTGGGAATTGATCACGTATTTTTAGAGTCCCATTTAATAAATTTAATTGACGTTACCATTTTCACGGTAAACAAAATTCAGTCATTTTCTCCAAACCAAAATTCAATGGATTGCTTGCTTTTCTTCTTAATTCACAGTCTTTCTCCAACTTCTTTGTTGCGCATGTATGTTACTGATGGTTCTATTGCTATGTTTTGTTTCATCTTCTTTGTATCAGGTTACACTTTGTATTATGATAATCGTGTGTTCTTGTGTGTATTCAGCAGTTTCGACTTCAGTGAGTATCACTTTTTTCGCTAAAAAAATGCACGAATTACTTTAAGAAGATATTTGCTTCCAATATTATGGCTAAAAACTTGAGTTATTACAGATGTAGCGTAGTATATTTATTTTGTTTCTTGACTACTCAAAATACCTACCAGATCATCTTTGTAGGTGAAATATCCATTTAATGAAGCTCGAGTAGGTGGAAACAAGAGTCTCATTGAGCTACTAGAAGATGCAAAGGGTAATCAACTGGCAGGACCTTCTACAGGCTATAAAAAAAGTCAAGGTAACATTAAAACATAATTGTTCTCCCTATCTTTTAGAAAGCAAAAACCATTAGAGAGAGGAATTGATTAGATTGTTATCGACTTGTAGCCAGAATAAAGTCCATTGCAATAATGCCTTTTCAAGAATTATTAAAAGAAAGAGCAATGGAGAGACAACCAGAAATAAAACATTTACCTAGTCAAACCACTTAAGAATTAGAATATCAAAGTAGTTCTTATCACAATACCATAGAAGTTCTCATCAAATGTGTAGATATATGACCAAAAGAGAATAGCGAAATCGGAGAATATGAATATCAGAGCCATAATTTAGGTGCTTGATTCGGAAGAAATAAAGTAGACGTGCTAAGAAAATAAAAATGATGGACACAATGACTTAGGGTGGTCGCACTCCTTGTGAGCCTATATTTACTACCTAGAGTCTCCCACGCTAAGACTCTGAACTTCTTCGTTATCTTTGTTAATAATGGATTAGATCAAAATTGCCTGCTAAACTTCTCTCTCAGCTCTTGCAAAGTTCAACATTTTTAAAGTTAGAACAAATCTTTCCTCACAACCTTGGAGTTTCAAATTCTAAAAGAAGTTATTTATTATGATATACAAATCAAAAGAATAGAACGAAGTTTATAAATACTCAAAAGATGGATATAACAATGAAGTTTAAGGGTTTAAAGTTCATGTTATGATAGTATTCGACCTTTGAAATGTACTTTGTTTTTTAAGAACAGTTTAGATGATTTATAGTCACGACCTAAACCGATAGGCCGCGACGGGCACCCGGTACTTTACTCAACCGAGCACCTACATAACGTATCTTTCATATCATACTATCATAGGTTCTTGAAATAGAAAGGCTGCTGTGAGATAACTAGAATGAAACATGAGGAAACACTCGACATAGGACGACCCAACTGTAATGCAAACTTACACATATGACATACGGGCCTATAAGGCCGGCATAATCCTTAATATACTCAAAACATAGGCCGACAAGGCCATACAAGTATTCGTATAATGACATCTGTCTACAAGCATCTAAGAGTAAATAAATATTATAAAGGTCAGGACAGGCCCCGCCGTACAAATCAATACATGTACTAATCATACTGACCAAATAAGAAATTTCGCAGCAAATGGAGTGCACCAACACCTTGCGTTGAGCTGATAGCCTACTTGGAGGACTCTCAACCTGTCTATCGGGACCTGCAGGCATGAAATGCAGCGTCCCCAGGTAAAAAGGTACGTCAGTACAAATAATGCCGAGTATGTAAGGAGTGAAAATCAGTAAATAATAGACAAGAAAGAAACATGGAATAAAAGACTCAAAATTTAAGTCTGCATAGCTCTGTGAATCATTTAATATTTATAATGTCATGCATATGCATATAAATGTCATACCATGCATGGGTATATGCGTTCATAACATCATCAAGCCTCTAAGGACATCCCATCATATCATCTCGGCCACTGTGGGTAAATCATCAACGTATACTAGCCGATCAGGTGGTGGTGTGCTTATAACGCCGTAACCTTTTCACATATCCCCCCCCCCCACACACACACATATAT
>NW_017670529.1:446518-505583 GCF_001879085.1 Nicotiana attenuata
TACTACTACTACCCCCCCCCCCCACACACACACATATATATATATATATATATATATATATATATACGCGTATAAAACACCATCTGGTCATGGGTCAATGTACATGTATAAATGAATGCAATGCACGAGAAGTACGTCAATAAAATCTCTCGGAACGTCATAAGTCCATTATGCCTTTGATTAATGTCAGGAAGTAAAATTTATCAACTTACGTATTTTCTGAGACTCATGAACAGATGATAGAATAATAGGACACATGGGGAATCAACAACATAGGAATCCCTAATATTTCTATTAATAGAGTCATTTATGGAAGTTGTGCAATTGCTCGTTTCGTTTGTATCGTATGGATCATGCCAAAAAGAAGAATGGATAGCCTCAATATACCTGAACCAATTCTCTTGACAATCTCTCTAACACACGTCAATTGCGACAAAACATGTAAAGGCGGATCGAAGTAGGAAAAATCCGTATGATATTCTTGAGAAAGGTACCGTATTCCCTTATAATTGCAAGTCACGTTGCTATTACATAATTCAAAACTGTGTTGCTGCTACATACATGGACATCACGTTAACACTAATCCAAAAGTGGAATTGTATGATTACATAAGCATTCTCTTTGTTGCTCCTCCTCCATCACGTTTCTAATATAAATCCCCACTTAATGAGGTACGAAGGTCCTTTAACCTAGTGGTATGGGCCCCACACTTTTGATGACTTGGCCACAAAATCCTCTAATTGTGCCACCATGTTACATGACTTAAGAGTCATTAAATTGGGTTTTGATCCAACCTCATGGACTATCACGTTGAAGCCCATCAATCTTATCCAAATATGCTTAATTAATTAGTTAATCTCCCATAAATTTATCTAATTATCCACATAATTAAAAATTATCTCAAATTACTAAAAATACTACTAACTTTTAACACACTTTATGTACCCTACTATCATGGTCATGTGGTACCTTGTATGGCACTAGTCCATAAATATCGGGTATTATAGCATGGGCTATATTTTATCTCAAATTGACAAACTTCGACGAAATGCATTCTCTTCGATTTTCTTACCCTCTCACCTTCACGAATTTAATGTTTACTTGTTTGAAATAGCATAATACTTATATCCTCAAAATAATCTCATTCCCGAGCTTACGTCGATTAACTTACGATGAAATTTTAATGTACGAAAATGCGGGATATAATATCTCATTTCCGAGCTTATATCAATTTACTTATGGCGTACTTCCATATATGAAGACATGGGGTGTAACATCATTCCCTCCTTTAGAACATTCGTCCTCGAATGTTGACTGATGCGCTTATCATTTTCATAACCATGTCTTTCGAATACTTTGGTACTCTCCTTGCCATCTAGGGAACTGTTCTACGAATAATTCCAAAGGCCAGGGCATTCCCCACTTTAGGCCTCTTTCTCACACCACGACTTGTGGTCAGAATCCTTCCAATCTCGTAACTGTTGCTATCTTCTATCATGCAGCTTGTACGACTTTGACCTTGTAAATGCGCCTATGCGACTCTTCTCTCCTTTTTCCTCTAGCTTTTAGCCAATCTCTAGGCCTCACTTTGTAAACATATACAGAGCTTGATAATATGTCCCTCTGGGCATCTATAGGTATACTGAAGTTCTTCGCTCGGTACTTTGTTGAACTTACGAATATTGCTATGTCTTATTTCATAGACCCGGTTATCTATCCGTATGACTTTACTGCATCTAGGTAGGTCATACTATACCATAACTCTTACTTCGATTTATCGTTACTGAGGTCTGCTACCAAACTCCAGGTTACTCTCATTGCTTATCCTATATGTATAAATCTAAGTCCTTAATGCTTCTTTATTACTGTTCATATTAAGACATTCTCATCTCATTCTTTGTAACTTTTATCAATCCATTGTTGATTCACCTCAGTTTATCTGCAATCTACTACTGATAACTTGACCTCTTATGTAACACTGCCGCTAGGGCTCACGTCTCATCGGGGAACATCTGAAATGAATAGACTGATCCACCTAGGGGCGATACTTATACTTCCATAACCATATTTTATAGCATCCCAATCTGAATCACCTTACGTTGGTATTTTAATCCTGTACAATTCATGAAATCCCTTTTTTTTCTTCAGGCCCGTTCAGTTCCTCTACTGGTAGTCTAGTTATAGTTTTGAGCGGGTGAACCCATGTTCTATCTCATAGTCACCTAAGCGGCAGAGTCTGTAAACTCAAATGGTTTGAGAGTTGCCTTTGGCTTCTGAAACTCTGAAACTGGACTTACGCAAGCCACCAAGCTCCTCTTCCCCCTTCATCACTCTCTATCTCCAGCTCTTGCCATTAGTTAGCTTGCACTTCCCCTGCTTGCCCTTTGAGTTTTCAAAGTCAAGTTCCCTTTCCCTTTTCCCTTTTTCTGCCTTACCTCTAATCATTACTCAAATGAAGGCCCAAACGTCATCCTTTATCTATCACAATTACACCCTCATTCTACTACCAGGGCAGCATTCCATATCTTTTAAATGCTATTAGTCTTAGACTTCTTTGAGTTCATTCAGGCTATACGTAGCTTTGTATAACTTAGAGAAAGCATTAGCTCTCTTGTTTTCATGGGCTTAATCCTGAGGACTTATCCATTCTCGTCACCTTCTCACTCGCCCTTTCTTATCCTTACTCCTGTCTTCCTAAAACCTTATCGCTTTACCATACTTTAGATTGCGACCTACACATATCTATTTATATTACTCACAACCTTCCTTCAACTTGGTTGCACCATAGATTTCCTTATGTTATTCTAGAACATCAAGCAAGACATCACATCGTCTCTAACTCTTCTTTACTCTCTTAACTAGGCCTCTCGATACCTAGAAACCATAGGCTGGAAGATATGCCACTGACGATGCAGCTATCATTCCTCAATACTGAATCCTCGCGCTTCTATCCTTTTATCCGCAGTATGGACTATTCACCTTTACCTTACTTGCCCCTTTTGGATATAATCGATCCAACCGAAGCTCAGTCCACCATATGGAACTATCAATTTCAGCAGGATAACAATGGCCAAATTCCCTCCCCTTGGCTTCAAAACTTGTTGATTTGGCCAACTAGTGACCAAAATCCACAAGTTATAGCCCATGACCTCAAGTAAAATACTATGCTATTCATCACAAGTAGAAGAAGAATAGAAAACTACAGTAGCTATGTATGAATCAATTTTTAATACTGTGAAATTTTAACTAAAAGAAACAACTTCAAACAAACCACTGAAGTCAACACTTCCCATTTTTAAGAGAAAATCTCCAAGTATTAATGTACTAACCAAACTAGATCATTTCAACCTTAAACTCACATAACAAAAGATTAATCAGATCTATAGTAATATAATCGGTAATTGACATGAAATGACACTTATTTAACACACATAGTTGCAACTTTTGATATCATACATTCCAAATAGGCAGTACATTTGAGAAAAGGTGAAATCAGTACCTTAAACAGCAGAAACCAGCAAGAAACAAATGAAATACTAGTTGAAACTTAAGGGGAACAGCGACAAGAAGAGGCAGAGCGGTACAACAGGAATCAGGAAATTTCAGCACCAGAAAACCAATTTCAATCCAAGATCCAGCTTAGATGAACCAAAGTTTTTAAAGGAAATCAGAACTTCTAAACCTTTTTAGTAAATGCAGAAGGTTTTTGTGAGTTGAAACCCAACCTCAAAATGAGTGTTCATTTAGAAAATGTTTTCAGTGTATTCAGAGGATTTTTTGAGTCAGTATGTTGAATGAATGTGTGTGTGAGAATGAGTGAAGGTGTATTCTTTACGTAGTGTACCAAAACAGCATCCAAAGAATATTCTACCCTAAATTCCCTAGATATAATTTTGACAGAGAATAATGGACAGCTGTTCAGTTTTCAACATCTTTTTAACAAATTCTGGACAGCTGTCCCTTCTAAGACCTTCCCTTTTCTAGATATTTCTTATCTAAAATTCCTGAAGTCCTCCTAAGTTTCTTTTAGGTTCAATTAGACCCCGACAAGTCTCTAACGATTTACAAATCAAGCAAACAGAGACAGGGCACACAAAAATCTGAAACGAAATCAAAATGACAAACAAGACGAGATAATGCAATTTAAACCTAGAGTATTGAAGCTTTGAAAACCTAGACTAATCCTAAACAGATTCATAATGGAATTAAGAACTTATTACCATCAGTAAGTTACATGAAGAGGGAAAAAACTATCAAGCTTATCAGTGAGCACGTTTAGATGATTTAATTAACATAGGTAACCAAACAAACAGTGAACACAAAAATATAAGAAAAAGAACAGATACTGCAACTACACCTAACTTATGCAAGCTAAACAGAAAAAGAAGATGATTATGAAAGAAGAAAAGAGTTAAACAAAAGAAGAAAGAAAAAAAAACGGAAAGAAATTACCAATGCTCGCTTCGAATTGAACCAGTGATGAACTCGGACAAACTTCAGTGGGGTAAAATGAACTTAGACTATCATCAATCGATTGCTCTCATCAAGAGCAATCGATTAATGAAGGTCTTGGGTTCAAATGGCCCAAAATTGAACAAAAATTGGAAAGGGAAAAACTAGGGTTTTGGATCTTAGATCCGAGATTCGAGAATTTCCAAACTTGTTTGAAGGAAACTGTTGTGATATATGGAAAGAGGAAGAGGAGGTGATCATCTGGTGTTAATTTGGTATGGTTTGGAGGTGGTCCGCAGCCGTGAGGCGATTTCCGGTCGGCGGACCACGGCGGAGACAACCAGGGGTTATAGGGCGGCTAGGGTTTGGTGTCTTGAGAGATGAGGGGGAAATGAACGGGGTCTCTAGGTTCGGCGTGGGGGTTGGGGTGGGGGGTTAGGACTGTTATAAGGGATAGGGTCGATCAGTTCCGAGCCGTTCGATCAAGGGAGATCAACGGCTAGAATTGAGATCTTGGAGCGACGTCGTTTTAATTAATGGGGGGTGGACAGGGTATGGGGAAGGTCTGGGCTTGGGCGAAGTGAGGTAAAAATTGGATTTGGGCCACTGGATTTCAATTTTGGGTGGCCCAATTAATTTCCAGCCCTTTCTTTTGTTCTCTTTCTTTTTTCTTTCTTTTTCTTTAATTTGAAAATCCTAATTAAATTAATTAAATTTTAAAATTGAATCCTAAATTAATCTAATCCATAAACCAGACTAATTATCTATTTATAATATTTACAAAATTAGTTAATCCTAAATTAATAAAGAGGAGATTACTAATCTAATATTTAAAGCTAAAATGTAAAAATGAACAATATTTTTGTGATTTTCATTTCAATAAAGCAATTAATTAACCAATTAATCCTAAAATATGAACACAAAAATCTAATATGCAATGCATGATATTTTGATATTTTTGGGGCATTTTTCATGATTTTAACAAAATTAAATGTGCACAAAAATGCAAACAATTAATAAAAATCCTACAAAATCCTATAAAATTGAAAACAACTTAGAAAATATCTATTTTCTTTAATTTTGTCGGAGTATTTTGAATAGGGCAAAAATTACATGCTCACAGCTGCCGCTCTTTGCTCGGAAACACGAAGAGTTTTCGGGCAAAGATAAAATGAGCAATTATGAGTGATTTTTGCCGGTTTGGATCCTCCCTGGGAAGCATTTTTTGGAAAAAGTCTGACCGAACCTTGCTTCGGAGGTCGCCTACATATCATTGGCTATAAAGGAATCAGGTCAGTGTAGTTCTGAAAGTTTTGGTTGCTGGGACTACCGAATTGCTGTGATTTCACTGCTGTTGCTGCTATTTCTGCTTGCTGAGCTCCTTATTACACCAAAGTCGAAATGAATAGCTAAACTAGCTAAGCCTATCAGCTATGAGTTACAAGATTCCTATCTATAAACCTTCTGGAGCTTTTTCTTGAGTCTTGACTGGATGCAGACTCTGATCTGAATCTTGATGCTTGTTAGCTGTAGGTGCTAGTTCATTCTTCTTCAGTTCTTGAAACAAAAATGGGGACTTGCAAGGCTTGCGACTTCAATCATGTCTTGAGCAGTCCACATCTTTTTTCGCCTCTGCACTTTGGGTTCACTTCTTTTCTTTTGTTCTTTTTCTTTTATTCTGGATCGAGACTTCTTCTTTTGGTCACCTCAAAACTTGTGCCTCAAGGTGAAAACCTGCTCAGGCACCAAAACAAACAAACGAACGAAATTTTCTGCCCTAGTTTTCACTAGAAAAATTTTGTGAGTTATTGTAACAAAATCTAAACTACTTCTTTATTGAAAGCAATAAAAATCAGGATTGTGTATCCTTGAGAAAAAGAGATTAGGGAGTGGAGACCCTATATCTAAAATAAAACCAAGTGGGGATTGGAGGCCCTAAGTTGGAAAGATCACCAGGTTATGCTGGCATCAACTAGGGAGTGGGACCCTATGTTGGAAAAAGATTACCAGGTTATGCTAGCATCAACTAAGGAGTGGGAACCTATGTTGGAAGAGATTACCAGGTTATGCTGGCATCAACTAGGGAGTGTCCCTATGTTGGAAAAGATTACCAGGTTATGCTAGCATCAACTAGAGAGCGGGACCCTATGTTAGAAAAGTCATCGGGTTATGTCGGAGAAGTCATCGGGTTATGTCGGAAAAATCATCGGGTTATGCCAAAAAAATCTTCGGGTTATGCCGGAAAAATCATCGGGTTATGCCGGAAAAATCATCGGGTTATGCCGGAAAAGCCATCGGGTTATGCCGGAGAAATCATCGGGTTATGCCGGAAAAGTCATCGGGTTATGCCGGAAAAGTCTTCGGGTTATGGCGGAAAAGTCATCGGGTTATGCCGGAAACATCATCGGGTTATGCCAGATAAGTCATCGGGTTATGGCGGAAAAGTTATAGGGTTATGGCGGAAGAATCATCGGGTTATGTCGGAAAAGTCATCGGGATATGCCGGAAAAGTCATCAGGTTATGCCGGAAAAATCATCGAGTTATGCCGGAAAAATCATCGAGTTATGCCGGAAAAATCATCGGGTTATACCGTAAAAGCCATCGGGTTATGCCGGAAAAGCCATCAGATTATGCCGGAAAAATCATCGAGTTATGCCAAAAAAGTCATCGGGCTATGCCGGAAAAGTCATCGGGTTATGCCGGAAAGGTCATCGGGTTATGCCGGAAAAATCATCGTGTTATGCCAGAAAAGTCATCGGGTTATGCCGGAAAAGTCATCGGGTTATGCCGGAAAAGTCATCGGGTTATGCTAGAAAAGTCATCGGGTTATGCCGGAAAAATTATCGGGTTATGCCGAAAAAATCATCGGGTTATGTCAGAAAAATCATCGGGTTATGCCGGAAAAGTCATCGGGTTATGCCGGAAAAGTCATCGGGTTATGCCGAAAAGGTCATCGGATTATGCCGGAAAGGTCATCGGGTTATGCCGAAAAAGTCATCGGGTTATGCCGGAATGAACTAGGGAGTGGGACCTTATGTTGGAAAGATTACCAGGATATGCTAGCATCGACTAGGGAATGGGACCCTATGTTCTTGTTTTCTTTCTTCCATTTCATTTCATTTTTCTTTTTATGTTTTTTCTTCATTCATCAATTTTTAATTATGAGAATGAGTAAAAATGCAGGAAGAGTTTGGAGGAAACTTCCCTTTTCTTTTGGGGTTGCTGCTGCAGAGCTATCTTAATCTTCGCGCGGTTTGTTTTTGGCTGCACCTGCTTCTTGCAAGGTTGCTTTGAATTGCACCTGTTTCCTATATTTCAAACAAAGAACAATTTGTCAGTTTAAAATGGTGGTTGGCTTTGTGGCCTTGATTATTTCAGTCACTTGATCTTGGCCCTTTTAACTGGAACTGGTTGTTTTTTGCATACCGATCACATTTCTGACCCTGGAGAACCTCTAGCTTTTCCAGGCTTTGCCATGATGGTTAGTCACATGGGACTCAAGCTTTTTGACTTTATTTTGCCTTTGTAGGGCTTTCACTTCTGACTTGTTGTTGTTTTTTTGTTTCAATTTTTTAACTTCGGAGCATTGGGGAACTTTTGGCTCCTTAAACTTTGCTGCAACGGCTAGTCACGTGGGACTTAACCTTTTCCAACTTTATTTTGCCTTCGTACGCCTTTCATTTCTGGTTTCTTTCTTCCAACTTCAATTTCAAAGCATTTGGGATACCTTGGCCTTTTCAAATCTTTGCCGAGACGGTTAGCCACGTGGGACAACCTTTTCAACTTCATTTGCCTTTATAGGCACTTCAATTTGATTTTCTCCTTCCAAGAGTTTTGAATTTCAAAACATCAACCACCATGGCCGGTCGAAGTCGACTTGATGCCCTTGATGAGGCTCGGTGCGTTTTTTGCATATTAGCTCGTATCAAATGAGAACCCTGTAAATCAGTCTTGCCATCCCTTCTTTGTCTCAATTTCGGAATAGAGTTAGACCGAAAGGGATTCAAAGGAGAAACAGACAATGGAATGGACAAATAAATTTATACAAGAGGTATCCCTTTCGGGGAAAGGAAAGAAGGACTTATCTGGAGTACATGCGGACTTCAATGAACATGACATGCCTTTTGGATTGGATGCCTGATCCGTGCAAACCGTCCGACTCTCAGAAATTCATCACAACTTTTGCCTCGAAAGCGAGAAACCTTGCCAGGACTGCGTCAGTGTCAGTGACTGAAGATCCTCTTTTTCGAACAGTGGTGCCCTTTGCGGGTTTTCACAAGCTGACCTCTCTCATTTTTCTTCTCACTATCGCCTTGTAGTGCTCTTTGCGAGTTTTCACTAACAAGACTCTCTCATTTTAGTTTCTCCACTTACTGTCGCCTCACGGTGCCCGTGTGGGTTTTCACCAATAAGACTCTCTCATTTTATTTCTCTCACTTTGATTGGATCGGATCCAAGTAGCTGTATTCTTTGATCCTTGAACATTATCACCGATTGATCGGAAGGACTTGAAAGGATTTGGGTAAAAATATTTTGGACTAAATTACAACTTTGGAACCATTCAGGCGGGATCATCGCCGAACCATTATAATATCTGCCCCAGTTTCACTTCTGGGGGAATTTGGATTTTTATTTTGGTGTGACTGAACCCCAGGGAGAGGCTGCCTACGTATCCTTTCGGAATCAAGTCGAACGTAGTTCGGGGAACTTTGTTTTTTATTTTTTATTTTTTTTTTGACTTTTTCTTCTGTTTTGTTTAGTTTTCTCCTTCTTTTTCCTTTCCTTTTTTTTTCATTTTTCATTTCATTTTCTTTTTGTCTCTTCTTCCACCTTTTTTCTTTTTTGTATCTTTTTTTTTCATTCTTCATTTCATTTTTCAATCAATTTTTTTTTTCAATAACACTTTCAGGTTCCAAAGAGGGTAATCAAAGAAAAGTAACCGACTCAAAGGGTTTACAAGGGGTTGATAGTGTTTGGGTAGCGAGAATAAAAGCCTTCTTCATCCTAACCGGAGAACATTAATGTTATTTAGAGGATCCAATATAGTACCTTTGACTGCATTTGTATTGACAGTTATTTCAGAGACGTTTCCTCCGATGTGTCCCAAATACAACGCTCTCTTTTGGCAGTACTTTTGTTGCAATGTATGGACCTTTCCAATTTGGAGCCAATTTTCCTTTAGCTGTTCCAATTCTTTGTTTTATTTCCTCAAACTTATCTTCTTTGCATTATGACTCTTGATTCATTATTTCGAAGTCTGACAGCATTTTGGGATCTGGGCATGAAGTCCGCAAGCATGTCATGTTATTTAAATCTGTATTTAACTGAACTGAAAAGAGAATAAGAAAAGCGATAAGATTAAGAAAAGAGACATTCCTAGACAATGAAATATTAATTTTATTTGATTTTTTTTTGGTTTTGATGATTCTTTTTTTTTGATTTTGAATTTTAAAGATAGAAGGGTTTACATCAGAAAGTAAGACAATAAAGTAAAACATCCGGATCACATCCTGAGATGCTCCGGATGCAGAAAGGATAGCAAGACAGGCTACTAAGACTCCCGTCTAATGGGGAACTTTTATGCTTGGCGACCATTTTTGGCTTTTTCTCTGTCTCGGCAATGGCTGCAATGGCCTTCAGTGCCGGATCAAATTCCTCATCTTGACAAATCATTCCGCCTATTGGCCCTATGTTGTGGGCAGGCAACAGATTGTTCATCATATCAGGAGCTTCTTCATCCCGTAAAACAATTGTTTCAGCTTCAATCAAATCTTCAACTGCCCTTTCGAGGGTCCAACAGTCCTCTGTACTGTGTCCCATTGCTCCAGAGTGGTATTCACATCTAACATCAACTCGGTACGTTGGGGACTCGGGGTTCAGCCGGTTCGAGGCCACTGGCTGCAACAGATTTAGCCTGATTAGCTTTTGGAACAAGCTTAAATACGATTCACCAATAGGGGTGAACTGATTCTTTATAAAAGGCTCTCTTGGGCGAGGATTGTATTGGGGATCATTTGGTTAAGGATTATATGGAGCTTGGTAAGGATGGGCATTTTTGGGAGGTAGAGCTCGGTTTTGTGGATAATGTTGTGGCCGCATGTAAGGTTGCGCATTCATCACCGCATAGGGAGGCGTTGCCACGTCATAAGCATCATCTTGAAGGGGATAATAGTGTGGTGGGACCATAGGAAGCACATATGATTGGCTGAATGTTCTGCGGGCCCCCTTGGAGCTTGAAACCATCATGGCTCCCTCCTCACTTCCATTGTTGTTCATCAAACCCTCCAAACCATTTTGAGCAGCCTGTGATGTGGTCTTAAAAGCAGCATGACTCAAGATTCGACCTGCTTTTAAACCGTTTTCAACCATTTCCCCAATTTTGATAGCCTCAGTGAACGACTTACCCATAGCGGACATCATGTCCTGGAAGTAGTCCGCCTCTTGGGACTGTAGAAAGACCGTGACCATTTCAATTTCATCCATTGGAGGCTTTACCCTGGCAGCTTGCTCACGCCATTTGACAGCATATTCGCGGAAGCTTTCCGAAGATTTCTTTTTGAGGTTGGACAAAGAATTTCTGTCCGGAGCTATGTCCACATTGTATTGGAACCGGCGGACAAAATCTTGGCCATATCTACCCACACGTGCCAATGAGTAATTTCTTGATCCGTATACCACTCAGAAGCGATTCCAGTGAGGCTTTCCCCAAAATAGGCCATTAGCAGCTCCTCTTTTCCACCAGCTCCTCTCAACTGGTTATAGTATCGTTTCAGGTGAGCGACCGGGTTTCCGTGCCCGTTGTACTTTTCAAATTTTGGCATTTTGAAGCCACCTGGCAAGTGGACATAGGGAAACATACAAAGGTCAGAGTATGAGACACTCTTTTTGTCACTCAGACCTTGCATCTTTTTCAGGTTTTGTTCCAGGCTCTTCATCTTCCGAGCCATCTCCTCTTGCTCGGGATTTTTAACAACCATTTCTAGATCCACCGAGAGATTATGTTGCGGAGGTTGAGTGAAAGAGTATGGGGTCACACATGTTATTTCTGATTGAAGCTATGGACCCTGAAAGGTGAACGTTGGAGGCTCAATATACGGCCGTGGTAAAGTTAGTTGTGCTCTGGTGCAGACTGGTGCTGTAGAGAACAATATTGGAGGTGCCCTGGAAACTGGCGCCTGGGGGCGAACCACAGAAGGCATGACAGGAACATTGGACGGCATTGGAGGGTGCCCTTATGGGATGAGCGGGTCGGGCACAGGGGCGTTGGTAACCTCACCTGACTTGGGGATCAACTCATGGAACCGAGGGATTGCATTTGGCGGTTCCTTACCATTAGACCAGGCGTCCCACATTTCCAACAAACGAAGACGCAACATTCTATTTTCTTCAGCAGCTGCTGATTCTAGCTGCGAAATAGCCGATGCCGGGCTATCCTCAGGACCGATGATTGGTAGATTGCTTGTGGAGGCCATCTGTGCCTTTGGATCTTGTGAATGATGGGAGGCTAGACTACCAACAAAACCAACCACCAAAACCTGGCTAATTTGCACACCCAACAACCTTATTAGTTTTTGAGACATTTAACATATAGGAAATCGCACGTTGGGTTGCAATGCACCTAAACAGTTAAACGCTTCTACTATGTGTTTGAACGGTTGCATGTTTCATCCCGGCTTTAACTAACCCTTTCAGTATGTACCTCTTTTCTTTTATTTCTGTCTCTCTTTAATCACTCTCGATTTTTTTTTTCATTTTGTTTTGCCGCTCATTTTCTTTCTTTGTTTTTTGATTTTTTTTGCACTCTCTTTTTCACTTTTTGTTTTTGCCACCCTTTTCTTTTCTTTTTTTTTTCACTCAATTTTTTTTCTCTTTTTTTTTTCAGTTTATTTTTCACTCAATTAATTTTATGGCTATGATCAAATCTGTTGGGGATTGACTACGTATTATGACGCCGCATGAATCAGATCTTACGTAGTTCGGGAAGATCGAGAATGGAGTAAATAAGCTAACTCTTTTTTAATTTTTTTTATATTTTTTTATTTACTTTTTATAAAACTCAGACCATGAAAGCTTTAAGAAAAAGAAAAACACTTTTTTGATATTTTTATTTTTTTTTGTTTCTCATTTTTGGAATTTTCGAAAAAAATGCTTTAAAAAAAGAAAAGAAATATTTTTTTTTAGATTTTTTATTTTGATTTTTTTTATTTTTGAAAAGAAAACTTCTACAAATTCCTTTTCTTTTGATTTGAACTTTGGGAATTTCAAAAGTAAAAGATAATAATTTTGTTTGAATTTTTATTTGTTTTATCTTTTTCTAAAGAAGAAAGAAAATATTTTTTTATTTTGGATGTTGCCTCTTAATTTTCGAAAGAGGGACTTTTAAGAAAATATTTTTGATTTCTGAGTTTTTATTTATTTATTTTATTTATAAAAGTACTTCTAAAGAAAAGCGATTATTTTTGGAGTTCAATTTTTTCAATTTTTTTTTGACATTTACGAAAGAAAGACTTTTAAACAAGAAAAGATTTTTTTTTATTCTCTTTTTTTTTTTGATTTTTTGGGAAAAATACTTCCGAATAAAGGAAACCCGTATTTTTGATTTTGATTTTTATTGATTCTTCTTTTTATTTCTTTTTTTCCGTATGAAAGACTTAAGAAAGAAGAAAACTAATTTTTTTGAGTTTAAATTTTTTTTTTCAATTTTCTAAGGACATGCTTCTAAGGAATGAATTAAAGGAAATTTTTTTTTGGATTTCTTTGTTAAAAATTGGGGCCGGAACCGATGAGGTTTGCCTACGTATCTCACATCCGGTGAGAATCAGACCCGCGTAGTTCGGTATGTTTTGACGCAATAGAAAAATATGAAATATTTTGAAATGATTTTTCCTTCTTTTTCTCTTCTTTTTTTTTTCAAAATTTCGGCAGAGTTTCGGGATATTTTGAACACCGGGTAATTTTCTCTCTCCTACCTCAATTTGGTTTTTCCAACTTTTCTCCCTTATTCTAGAAGCCGGTCAACATGCAATCCGAAGCAAATAAGTGTGCAAGTAGCAAGTAAAATGCATCAGGATGGTCTTTTGATTTCGGGTGCACCTGTCCTAGACGGACCCAACCCCTGTGTTGAGTCCCCAAAGTCAAATGCACGTGATGCAAACAAGCGTTCCTACTAGGGATCTGGCATGAGGCTATGTTATTCTAGGTTTAAAAACCTGGGTGTATTTTTTCTAGACCTGGCTTACCCGAGCGGATAGCTCGAGCCGAGGGGAGGGGCAGCGTATCGGGAATACAGAAGCTTCACCGGCTTTGCAACTTGTCCGAACCTCATTCTAAAATTGGGATATGGCTCTAACAGAAAAGAAGTCACACGAAGTGCACACTTCCCAGATAATTTAGAAGACTCAGAGGGAAGAGGGTTTCGTAACAATTTATACACTGTTCAAATAATATCAAAGCGGTAAAAAGCAGTATTTACCACATTATGCTCAAACATGTAAAAATCATATAATAAATAAAGCCAAGTATAACAGTTATTCTAAGATCGAATTCTTGAACCCTGAACAAAATATTCTGGGTTCGATCCCCAACAGAGTCGCCAGAGCTGTCACACCACCTTTTTACCACCCGAGGGGGGGATATAAGGGAGTTTTTCCAATTTAAGTGACATTATTCGAAATGGGATTATTTTTATTTATTTAGAGTCGCCACTTGGAATAATTCATTATGGTATCCAAGCCACCGGTTTATTTTAAATCTCAAATCGAGGAAAATCGACTTTATTTAAAAGTCTGTGAAACCAGAAAAACTAGGTAAGGAATTCTGTTAACCCGGGAGTAGGTGTTAGGCATTCCCGGGTTCCGTGGTTCTAGCACGGTCACTTAACTATTAATAATTGGCCTAATTATCTGATTAGTTACAAGTTTTAAACCTATTGTGCATTTTTCATTTTATTACCGCTTTTAATTATTTTAACCCCCTTTTAGGTTTTACGGAATTATTTCTTGAACAAGTTACGATTGTCATACACTTGCCGTTTTGGAACACACCGCAAACCACGCTACATGAAATGCGCCCGCGATTCACGGCATGTTTATTTTATTAATATTCGAAGTTGTTGTGATCGGGTCACATGAAATGCACACAGGAGTTTGGGATTATGTACCATGACTATGCCACGGGAACCGTACCCATAGTCACGATAGTTAATTAATCGCGCCTAAAGCATGCTACGAATATTCAGATTTTTCTCAACTAATCTTGCTGGTTGTAAGCATCTAAAGTGTCTAATGATAAAATTACAAACTAATTTTAAGGAAAGGTATGGCGTTAATGGTTACAAGCCCAGGATATAAGAGAAAACAGTCCAATTCGGCTAAATAGCGAAAGCTGGCCCAGTCGCCAATCTTAAATGACTGGGCCTATTACGAGTTGTGTTCAATATCAATAAAAATCGCCTGAAACATACATTTGCCCAAAGTTGGAATCCAGTTCATTTCAATGTAAAAATCATAATACAATTCAAGTTTTGAAATTAATTACACTACATGTGATTTACAATACATAAAAGAAACGAATTTGTGTTATAGTACAAAAGGTAATCCCATTGCTGGGATCGAGCTGTTGGGCTTAATACCCATGCCCAATGGACTAGGCGCAGATCCGTTTTGGGTCATTTCCCAAACTGGGCCCAACTGCAAGTCTGGCCCAAACTAAATCATAAGGGCAAGTCTTGTTTTAACATTCAGTCCATGACCTAGACCACTTCAACATTATGCTGATATTGCAAAATTCAATAATAAAAATGGTTACTAAAACTTTCCTAACAGGAATGGGATTAATCACAATACAAGAATTCAAACTTATTTAATTATAACGAATCAGGTAAAAGACATTTAAGAATCAGAAATTATATTGTAATCCTTTAATACATAAATTACTACATTAATAGTCGATCTATTACACCAGAATTCTTTTTTTTGAAAGGAAGATTATTGACTAATTCTATTACAATTTCTAGGAAATCGACAACCTAGTGAAGCCTTGCCCCTTTTGGATATAATCGATCCAATCGAAGCTCAGTCCACCATATGGAACCATCAATTTCAGCAGGATAACAATGGCCAAATTCCAGCCGCGTGGCTTTAAAACTTGTTGATTTAGCCAACTAGTGACCCAAATCCACAAGTTATAGCCCATGACCTCAAGTAAAACACTATGCTATTCATCACAAGTAGAAGAAGAAGAGAAAACTACAGCAGCTATGTATGTAGAATCAATTTTTGATATGTGAAATTTTAACTAAAAGAAACAACTTCAAACAAACCACTGAAGTCAATACTTCCCATTTTTAAGAGAAAAGCTGCAAGTATTAATGCACTAACCAAACTAGATCATTTCAACCTTAAACACACATAACAAAAGAATAATCAGATTTATAGCAATATAATCAGTAACTGACATGAAATGACACTTATTTAACATACATAGTTGCAACTTTTGATATCATACATTCCAAATAGGCAGTACATTTGAGAAAAGGAGAAATCAGTACCTTAAACAGCAGAAACCAGCAAGAAACAAATGAAATACTAGTTGAAACTTAAGGGGAAACAGCGACAAGAAGAAGCAGAGCGGTACAACAGGAATCAGGAAATTACAGCACCAGAAAACCAATTTCAATCCAAGATCCAGCTTAGATGAACCAATGTTTTAAAAGGAAATCAGAACTTCTAAACCTTTTCAGTAAATGCAGAAGGTTTTTGTGAGTTGAAACCCAACCTCAAAATGAGTGTTCATTTAGAAAATATTTTCAGTGTATTCAGAGGATTTTTTGAGCCAGTATGCTGAATGAATGTGTGTGTGAGAATGAGTGAAGGTCTATTCTTTTATAGAGTGTAGCAAAACAGCATCTAAAGAATATTCTACTCGAAATTTCCTAGATAGTATAATATATTTTGACAGAGAATAATAGACAGCTGTCCAGTTTTTAGCATCTTTTTAACAAATTCTGGACAGATGTCCCTTCTAGAACCTTCCCTTTTCTAGATATTTCTTATCTAGGATTCCTGAAGTCCTCCTAAGTTTCTTTTAGGTTCAATTAGACCCCTACAAGTCTGTAATGATTTACAAATCAAGCAAACAGAGACAGGGCACACAAAAATCAGAAACCAAATCAAAATGACAAACAAGACGAGATAATGCAATTTAAACCTAGAGTATTGAAGCTTTGAAAACCTAGACTAATCCTAAACAGATTCATAATGGAATTAAGAACTTATTACCATCAGTAAGTTGCATGAAGAGGGAAAAAACTATCAAGCTTATCAGTGATCACGTTTAGATGATTTAATTAACATAGGTAACCAAACAAACAGTGAACACAAAAATATAAGAAAAAGAACAGATACTGCAACTAAACCTAACTCATTCAAGCTAAACAGAAAAAGAAGATGATTATGAAAGAAGAAAAGAGATAAACAAAAGAAGAAAGAAAAAAAAACGGAAAAGGAATTACCAAAGCTTGCTTCGAATTGAACCAGTCATGAACTCGGACAAACTTCAGTGGGGTAAAATGAACTTAGACTATCATCAATCGATTAATCAAGAGCAATCGATTAATGAAGGTCTTGGGTTCAAATGGCGCGAAATTGAAAAAAAATTGGAAAGGGAAAAACTACGGTTTTGGATCTTAGATCCAAGATTCGAGTATTTTCAGACTTGTTTAAAGGAAACTGTTGTGATATATGGAAAGAGGATGAGGAGGTGATCATCTAGTGTTAATTTGGTATGGTTTGGAGATTCGCCGCCGTGAGACGATTTCCGATCGGCGGACCACGGCGGAGACGGCAGGGGGTTATAGGGCGGCTAGGGTTTGGTGTCTTGAGAGATGAGGGGGATATGAACGGGGTCTCTGCGTTTGGGGGGGGGGGGAGGGTTTAGGAGAGTTATAAGGGATTGGGTCGATCATTTCCGAGGCGTTCGATTAAGGGAGATCAACGACTAGGATTGAGATCTTGGAGCGACGTCGTTTTAATTAATGAGGGGTGGACCGGGTATGGGGAAGGTCTGGGCTTGGGCGAAGTGGGGTAAAAATTGGATTTGGGCCACTAGATTTCAATTTTGGGTGGCCCAATTAATTTCCAGCCATTTCTTTTGTTCTCTTTCTTTTTTATTTCTTTTTCTTTAATTTGTAAATCCTAATTAAATTAATCAAAATCCTAAATTGAATCCTAAATTAATCTAATCCTTAAAACCAGACTAATTATATATTTATAATATTCACAAAATTAGTTAATCCTAAATTAATAAAGAGGAGATTACTAATCTAATATTTAAAGCTAAAATGTAAAAATGAACAATATTTTTGTGATTTTTATTTTAATAAATCAATTAATTAACCAATTAGTACTAAAATATGAACACAAAAATCTAATATGCAATGCATGATATTTTGACATTTTTGGGGTATTTTTTATGATTTTAACAAAATTAAACATGCACAAAAATGCAAACAATTAATAAAAATCCTACAAAATCCTATAAAATTAAAAACAACTTAGAAAAAAAATCTATTTTCTTTAATTTTGTAGGAGTATTTTGAATTGGGGCAAAAATCAGATGCTTACATACATAATCCGGTGAGAGCTTCATACTGACTTTGCATGAGGCTAGTACTCTTCTAATTGGCTTTATCATAGAGCCGTTATAGAATATGGTTACTGTACTATTTCTATTGTACCTCTGATAATAAGAGTGATCCTGCAATGTTCTCAATCATGATTTCTATTATTTTCTAGGTCCAATAATCAGACTCCTGATTTACTTGGTTGATGTAACTCTTTAGTTTCCTCTTCCTTCTGATCAGCCTTCATGTAGGCTTAAGCTATCTTCCGATCTGCGGCTCCTGGTATAAGTTATTACTTTAGCCTTTCATGGGCGCTATGGAATATCCATGATACAATCTTCTAACAATTCAATCCTGGTCTATGCCCTGGGCTCAATTCTTTCTTTTAACTTATACCGGAGTCTTCTACGGCTGTATTAATGTCAATATATATTCTACATGGATAATACTCTGAAATCTTAAGGGCGTTCATAACGTTACTAGCTCTAGATCATCGATCAAATAATTCCTTTTGTTCCTTCTCAGCTTTCTCTAAATGTAAGCAATTACTTTTCCTAGTCGTTCTGCCACTTGTTGCGTGAATACTTGGCTTATCTTAGTGTCACGATCCCAGTTCACCCTCCATGAACATGTCATGATGGCACCTAGTTCCTACAACTAGGTAAGCCTAGCAATGCGGAAATTAATATAACTTGCGGAAACATTTAATTAAATTAAGCAAAACTAGAAGAAAACGGTATATAAGTGCCACTTGGCATATACAACTCAAAAACAGAATGCGGAAGTCTACAATCTCATCCCAAAACCCGGAAACTCACGGGAACCACAGGCTAATAAAAATACTGTAAATGCTCTAATCTCCAGAATGTCTACATCAAAAGTATGATAGAATATAAACACTACAGATAGAATAAGGAAGGAGACTCTTCGGTCTGCGGACGCTGCAGATATACCTCGAAGTCTCCGTAGCTCTCCCCGCCTCAAGGATAGAGCGCCTGAGTGGAGGTACTTGGATCTGCACATGAAAAACATGCGCAGGAAGGGCATGAGTACACCACAGCGGTACTCAGTAAGTGCCTAGCCTAACCTCGGTTGGGTAGTGACGAGGAAGGTCAGGGCCCTACTGAGATAAAATATAATAATAAATTAATAGTATGAAAAACTGACAGTAATAATGATTACAATAGTGAGATAAGACAGGTCAAACAAGGCAAAAACAACTACACAAAGAACAGAATAAACACGGAATATGCACAGCTCAATACCAGCGAAAACAATGAGGATCTCCCAGGATACCGTCCTGTAGTCCTCTTTCTCAACTGTCCAGTGGATCTCCCGGGATACCGTCCCGTAGTCCATCACATATGTAAATCCGAAGGATCTCCCGGGATACCGTCCCGTAGTCCAACCATCAATATGCAGGGGGATCTATCGGGAATCTAACCCGCAGTCCCAAAGTAAAAGTGCAGGGGGATCTACCGGGAATCGAACCCGTAGTCCCAAAGTAAACAAACAAAGGGGGGGGGGGAGGGAGCTACCGGAATCCCACATCCGTAGTCCCAATATAAATGCGCAATCACAACCAGAAGATACACAATGAAGTACAAAAGACAAGCAACAGGTAGTACTGGCCTAGCATGCTTCACGTAGTGCAGTCAAGGCAACTTAAGCAATTAGGCAAGTTAAATCAACTAAACATGCTTTCCTAATCTAGCACAGGTTATAATTGCAAGTAGAATAAAGCAAATATGAAAGAAACTCAATCTCAATATCTTAAGTAAAAGCGGATTTTTCAAAAATTGGCTCAAGCACGCGCTCGTCACCTCGCGTACAAGGCACTCAAATACCAAATAACAAATCCTAAGGGAAAGGTCCCCCACACAAGGTTAGACAAGCCACTTACCTCAAACCGGCTCCAAAATCAACTCGAAACCACACTTTTACCACGAGTATCCAACTCCAAATGGCCCATTTCTATTCAATTCAATTACACATCGTAAATAACATCACAAGCAACTAATTCTACTATTTAATTTAAAGCTAAGACGCGAATTTAGGTAAAATGACCAAAATGCCCTTCAGGCCAACGTCTCGGAATCGAATAATTTTCATATTTTCAGAACCTTCGTACTCTCACGAGTCTAACCATACAAAAATCTCCCAAATCGAAGGTCAAACACCCACTCAAAATCCAATAGTTTGGTCTATGAAGTTTTACCAATTTTTCATTCTAAAATCCGAAATTAAAGATGAATTCGTGATTAGATTAGTGGGTTTTAAGCATAAGGGAGTAGAGAAACGTTACCCAATCGTTGCCCTCGAAATTGCTCCAAACTCCCAAGCTTGTATTTTGATAAAAGTGGCTAACCCTCGTTTTTGAAATGTTAAATACTGTCCAGAACTTTAATGCATCGCGAACGCGGAGGTGAGCTCGTGTTCGCGAAGAAGAAAATTTGAAGATGCCAAAATTACCCTTCGCGATCGCGATAGGTAGACTGCGAACGCGAAGGCCTGGGGACATGAAGCTTCGCGAACACGACTCAAGAAATGCGAACACGATGAAGGAAAATGTTTAAGTCCAGGAGGTGCTCTACGCGAACGCGAAGAAGCATTCGCGAACGCGGCGGGGAAATAGGCGAGGCTACGCGAACGCGGAGGTGGGTATGCGAATGCGTATATGGAACTGGCCCCCCTCTAGGATTACACTACGCGAACGTGTGAGAGGGGCCGCGAACGCGAATAAGAAGTGAGTCAAATCTACGCGAACGCGATGGGAGGTACGCGAACGCGAAGAAGGATCTGGGAGCTGCAACTGCTGAAGGATTTTTCTGCAATAACGCAAACTCCAAATCCGTTGAGCACCCGAAACACACCCGAGGCCCCCGGGACCTCAACCAAACCTACGGACATATCCCATAACATCATTCAAACTTGTACCAATCCTTAAACCACCTAAAACAACACCGGAAACTCGAATTATACAAGGATTGAGCCTAAGAACTTAAATTTTCATCAAAACACGCTTTCGATCAAAAACCTAACCAAAACACGTCCGAATGACCTGAAATTTTGCACACACATCCCAAATGACATGACGGAGCTACTGCAACTTCTGGAATTCCAATTCGACCCTCGGATCAAAAACTCACAATCGGACCAGAAACTTCAAAAAATCAAACTTCGGTATTTCAAGCCTAAATGAGCTATGGACTTCCAAAATACATTCTGAACACGCTCCCAACCCCGAAATCACCTAATGGAGCTAACAGAACCATCAGATTTCCATTCCGAGGTCATCTTCACACTGTTCCGACTACGGACCACTTTTCAACACTTAAGCTCTCATTTAGGGACTAAGTGTCCCAAAACTCTCCGAAACCCAACACCGAACGTCCCGGCAAACCACAATGGCATAAATGAACTTAGGGGAAGCAGTTAATAGAGGATTGGGGCGTTAATTCTTAAGACGACTGGCCGGGTCGTCATATCCTCCTACACTTAAACATTCGTTCGTCCTCGAACGAGCATAGAGAACATACCTGAAGTAGTGAAAAGATGAGGGTAACTGCTGCGCATATCCTGCTCGGTCTCCCTGGTCGCCTCCTCGACCGGCTGACCCCGCCACTGAACCTTCACTGAAGCTATGTTCTTTGACCTCAACTTTCTGATCTGCCTGTCCAATATAGCTAATGGCTCCTCAACATAGGATAGATCCTTGTCCAACTGGACTGAACTGAAATCCAACACGTGCAACGGATCACCGTGATACCTCCGGAGCATCGAAACATGAAATACCGGATGGACTCCGGCCAAACTGGGAGGTAAGGCAAGCTCATAGGCAACCTCCCCAACTCGCCTCAAGATCTCAAAAGGGCCAATAAACCTCGGACTCAACTTTCCTTTCTTCCCAAACCTCATGACGCCTTTCATAGGCGAAACCTGAAGCAGAACCCGTTCACCAACCATGTATGAAACATCACTGACCTTCCTGTCCGCGTAGCTCTTCTGTCTGGACTGGGCCGTACGGAGTCTATCCTGAATCATCTTAACCTTCTCCAATGCGTCCTGAACCAACTCTGTGCCCAATAGCCTGGCCTCACCCGGCTCAAACCAGCCCACTGGAGATCTATACCTCCTACCATATAAAGCCTCATACGGCGCCATCTGAATGCCGGACTGATAACTATTGTTGTAAGCAAACTCCGCCAATGGCAAGAAATGATCCCAAGACCCTCCAAACAAAACCACACACGCACGGAGCATATCCTCAAGAATCTGAATAGTGCGCTCGGACTGTCCGTCCGTCTGGGGATGAAATGCTGTGCTCAACTCCACCCGAGTGCCTAACTCCTGCTGCACGGCTCTCCAGAACCGCGATGTAAACTGAGTACCTCTATCCGAAATGATAGAAACTGGAATACCATGCAGACGGACGATCTCCCGGATACAAATCTCCGCCAACCACTCCGATGAAGGTACACACAGGAATGAAATGAGCGGACTTGGTCAGCCGATCCACAGTAACCCAAATGGCATCAAACTTCTTCAAGGTCCGTGGGAGTCCAGATACAAAATCCATGGTGATGCGCTCCCATTTCCACTCCGGAATCTCTATCTGCTGAAGCAACCCACCCGGGCGCTGGTGCTCATACTTCACCTGCTGGCAGTTGAGGCATCTAGATACATAACCGACTATATCTTTCTTCATCCGCCTCCACCAATAGTGCTGCCTCAAGTCATGATACATCTTCGCGGCACCCGGATGGATGGAATACTGCGAACTATGGGCCTCTGCTAGAATCAACTCTCGAAGACCATCAACATTGGGCACACAAAGCCGGCCCTGCATCCTCAGTACCCCGTCATCTCCAATTGTCACATCTCTGGCATCTCCACGCTGAACCTTGTCCTTAAAGACAAGCAAATGAGGGTCTTCAAACTGCTGCTCCCTGATACGATCAAATAAGGAAGACCGGGAAACCACATAAGCTAGAACCCGACTAGGCTCTGAAAGATCCAATCTCACAAACTGGCTGGCTAAGGCCTGAACATCCATCGCCATAGGCCTCTCTGAAGCTGGTAGATATGCCAAACTCCCCAAACTCTCCGCCCGGCGACTCAAGGCATCCGCCACCATATTGGCCTTGCCTGGGTGATACAGGATAGTGATATCATTATCCTTCAGCAACTCTAACCACCTCCTCTGACGCATATTTAGATCCTTTTGCTTGAGTAGGTGCTGCAAGCTCCGGTGGTCAGTATAGATCTCACAAGGCACACCGTACAAATAATGACGCCAGATCTTCAAGGCATGAACAATGGCAGCTAACTCAAGGTCGTGGGCAGGGTAATTCTTTTCATGTATTTCAATTGTCTGGACGCGTAGGCAATCACCCTACCGTCCTGCATCAACACCGCTCCAAGGCCAACTCTCGAGGCGTCACAATAGACAGCATAAGACCCCGAACCGGTAGGCAACATCAAGATTGGGGCTGTAGTCAAAGCTGTCTTGAGCTTCTGAAAGCTCGCCTCACACTCCTCTGTCCACTGAAATGGGGCACCCTTCTGGGTCAATCTAAGCATAGGGGCAGCAATCGATGAAAATCCCTCCACGAAATGACGGTAGTAACCCGCCAAGCCAATGAAACTGCGAATCTCAGTAGCTGAGGACGGCCTGGGCCAACTCTGCACGGCCTCTACCTTCCTCGGATCCACCCGAATACCCTCACTCGAAATCACGTGGCCTAAGAATGCCACAGAACTCAGCCAAAACTCACATTTTGAGAACTTTGCATATAACTTCTTCTCCCTCAAGGTCTGTAGCACGCGCAAAACCCGAGCCCCGGGCCCACTTCTCGAAATCCAGAAAACTTTACATCAAAACGATCCTTATCTCGCCACGAGTCTATACATATCAAACTCACAAGAATCGGAGTCCATGTGACCCCTCAAATCATCAATTTAAGCTCTCTTAAGTTTCAAGCCCTAACCTCCATTTTTAGCATTTAATCCCTTCGATTTCAGTGTTCAATCCATGATTTTACACTATATAAACATAATCCGAGTCCAATAGTTCATACCTGATGAAGCCCCTTCGAATTCTCTTCAAAACTCGCCCAAGAAACTGCCTAAGCCGAAGTCCAAAATAGTTTTCTTCTCTTTCCAATTCGTGAACCACNATAATCAATAAAAACAATAACGAACGAGTCAAGATATGGTCTGAACACACTATGCATCAAATGCATGAAAGCTACTGGGGAATTGGTCAGCCCAAATGACATAACAAGGAACTCGTAATGACCATACCGAGTCCTGAAGGCAGTCTTTGGGATATCTAGCTCCCGAATCTTCAACTGATGGTACCCTGAGCGCAAGTCAATCTTAGAAAACACCTGTGCGCCCTGAAGCTGGTCAAACAGATCATCGATACGAGGCAAAGGATAACGGTTCTTCAATGTAACCTTGTTCAGCTGGCGATAATCAATATACATACGCATAGAACCATCCTTCTTCTTCACGAACAAAATAGGAGCACCCCACGGTAAAACACTGGGTCGAATAAAACCCTTACCAAGCAATTCCTGTAACTGATCCTTCAACTCCTTCAACTCAGGAGGAGCCATACGATACGGAGGAATGGAAACTTCAAAAATTCAAACTTCGGCATTTCAAGCCTAAATGAGCTACGGACTTCCAAAATACATTCCGAACATGCTCCCAACCCCAAAATCACCTAACGGAGCTAACGGAACCATCAGATTTCCATTCCGAGGTCGCCTTCACACTTTTCCGACTACGGACCACTTTTCAACACTTAAGCTCTCATTGAGGGACTAAGTGTCCCAAAACTCTCCGAAACCCAACACCGAACGTCCCGGCAAACCACAATAGCATAATGAACTTAGGGGAAGCAGTTAATAGGGGATCGGGGCGTTAATTTTTAAGACGACCGGCCGGGTCGTCACACTTAGTGCCCACACACATTGGAATTCCATACAACCCATATGATCTTGAATATCACCTTTTGATTTTTTTTCTTCTTCCCGTTCATTAGCCACGATAGGTGTCAGTTTCTTATGGAGTGCATACAATGTTGTTGTGAGACTGTTCTCTTTAGGTCATTGTGCTTAGGTTGAAGCCTTCTTCCTTATTTCCTTAGCTAGCCTTTCGTTGTAGTACTTAGGGAGGACCCTCTGACTCTTGTAAAGCTGCGAGCTTATTACATCGTATACTCGACAAAATTTTTTGATGTTCTTCCTCGCCTATAATTATCCGTAGTTACTTACCTCCATGCCCTTGTGCTTGTAGGGTTGCTTCTGAACTGATATTTTGACTGTCTTCCCAGTGGCACTCTCCTTTACTTCCGTAATACTCATACGGTACCTTTAACTACCCCAACTCCTATCTGAATTTCTCAAGGATCACGATGTCATATCTGCGAGACTGAATTCCCCATGTTGGGGTTCACTATGTTTATCTTGCATGATCTATTGATTTGTCTGTATCCTCTTGTCTAGCCATAACGAGGCTCTTCCTGAATCAACTACTAACTACTCGTTGGCCCATTCTCATATCTATATTTCGCATAATATTTCTTGAGTTATTTCCTTTGTCTTAACTTATGTCTCGCACTGGCTCCTTATATACCAATAACATCTCGGGTAGGAACCCTTACTTCCTCTCCTTGAGGTCGTGTTTGCATAATATTCTGGAATCGTAGCATATCTGTAGGATTTGAATGAGTACAATCTCATCCCTTTCTCATTTTTATCACAATCATCCTTTACCATTCCATAGTTACTAGAACCACTTAATTATGACCCAATGCCACATTACTCCATATTCCCCCCTTTAGGGGAGTAATAAGATTTAGCGCTACGACGAACTACCTATAGATGTTTTACCTCTTTATCGTTGGCTTCTTTTTATATCATTGATGACCCTTACTCGCCTTGCGGTAATCCTTATGTACCAAGGATAACGAAATTCTTTATTCACGAGGGTGACACCTAGTGTAACTGGCACATATAGTCCCATAAGCTTAACTTTGCTCACATTACTTGCTTTAGGGAAGCGTCTTCCTAAATGACATTTAAAGGGTATTCTTATATCGTCCATTCTATTATCGCCGGGATGCAATCTCTGAAATTCTCATGATGCCGACTATTACTCAGTCCCTAATTCATGTTTAGTTTATCTTGTTCATCAGTCCATACCGATTTCTATTACTCTGGGGTCTAACTTTTTCTTTTTGGTAGTCGCGTTGGAGTCACGAACTTGTTTCTCGGAATGAGGATATGACTTTTTGGCCTATACTCTTTTGTTGTCTCAAGGCCTGTCACCCCTCGTCTTTTCCTTCCCTTGACTATAGACTCTGTAATACTGCCATTTTTTTTATCTACCGTTGTCATCCATTTATCACATCTTACTCATAATGCTTCATTATCTTTCTACCTATTTCCCTGCTAATATTTCTATCTATCACCTAATTCTGAAAACTTCAACAAGACATTCTTTTGCTTTTAGCTCCCCTTGCTTCATCCACTAGCTCTTCGGGTTGCCTAACATTCTCTCTCTACTAGGGACGGGAGCCACACTAAGGTAATATTTATCCCTTCTAGGATTCCAGTGCCTGTCTTTGTAGTATTCATATCTAGTTGTACTATTTTAGAGTGCACCATCTGGTGTCTCACAAGGAGATCTATTAACACATTCTCAATATCCTTCGGAAATCTCAACTAACGCCAACAATCCTACCATCATTTTGGGTTACTCTAACCCCAGCGAGATCCTGGTATCCCGTACTTCTCTTAAACTATATCTGTTAGCTCCCATAGGGCATAACTAAGATGGGTGTGGCCAATTGTACATACATCTATTACTGTTGAAGGTAATTCAAAATGCATATATTTCTCTGCCTGAATTGTAAATACTGATAATCTCCATTAACTGAGCACCTCGTACCCTTCTTCACCTTGCTTCTTTTACTTGTTGAAACTTGTATCTACCTTCTAAATCTCTCATTGCTCTTCACCATATGGGTGAATAGATATTCCTGCCTTAAGGCTCCTTATCAAGAGGCTTACACGTCTTAGTACACACATGATCTACTGAAGACCTTACATTTACTCATCATAAACATCATGAAAACTCGTGTTCCCCTGACTCAAATCTTCCATAGCCACATTCAATCTCGTACCAACTGTCTTTCTGGATGTAGGTATCGTCGTATTATGAATAAGATAGAGTTTAGCAAATAGAATTCTTAGAACTGAGCTCTACCACACGATCTAGAGTAAGAAGAAAGAGTGATAGTCCTAAATGCCCTATAGCCTCCTGCTTATAAGTGTGGTCCACAACACACCCATAAACAAGACTCTACAAGACACGGCTTGTACACTCCCTTGGACAGAGCTACTCTGATAACACTTTTGTCGCAACCTAAACTGATGGGCCGCGACAGGCACCCGGTACCTTACTCAACCAAGCACCTACGTAATGTATCTTTCGCATCATATTAGCATAGGTAATTGAAATGGAAAGGCTGTTGTGAGATAACTAGAATGAAATATGAGGGAACACTCAACATAGGACGACCTAACATGTAACGTAAACTTACACATATGACATACGGGCCTATAAGGCCGGCATGATCCTTAATATACTCAAACATAGGCCGACAAGGCCAAACAAGTACCCGTATACATGACATCTGTCTACAAGCCTCTAAGAGTACATAAATATCATAAAGGTCAGGAAAGGCCCCGCCGTACCAATCAATACATGTACTAATCATACTGACCAAATAAGCAACTCCGGAGCAAATGGAGCGCACCAACACCTTTCGCTGAGCTGACAGCCTACTTGGAGGACTCTCAACCTGTCTATCGGGACCTGCGGGCTTGAAATGCAGCGTCGCCGGGCAAAAAGGGACGTCAGTACAAATAAAGTACCGAGTATGTAAGGAATGAAAATCAGTAAATAATAGACATGAGAGAAACATGGAATAAAAGACTCAACATGTAAGTCTGCATAGCTCTGCGAATCATTTAATATTTATAATTTCATGCTTATGCGTATAAATGTCATACCATGCATGGGTATATGCGTTCATAACATCATCAAGCCTCTGAGGGCATCCCATCATATCATCTCGGCCACTGTGGGCAAATCACCAACGTATACCAGCTGATCAGGTGGTGGTGAGTATATAACGCCATAACCTTTTCTCATATGCTACATATATATATATATATATATGTATAATGCAATCCAGTCATGGTCAATGTACATGTATAAATGAATTTAATGCATGAAAAGTACGTCAATAAAATCTCTTGGAACGTCATAAGACCATCATGCCTTTTATTAATGCCATGAGGTAAACTTTATCAACTTACATATTTTCTGAGACCCATGAACAGATGATAGAATAATAAGGTACATGGGGAATCAAGAACATAGGCATCTCTAGTATTTCTATGAATAGAGTCATTTATGGAAGTTGTACATTTGCTCGCTTCGTTTGTATCGTATGGATCTTGCCAAAAAGAATGAATGGATAGCCTTAGCATACCTAAACCAATTCTCTTGACAATCTCTCTAGCACACGTCAATTGCAACAAAACACGTAATGGGGGATGGAAGTAGGGAAAATCCGTATGATATTCTTGAGAAAGATTGTACCATATTCCCTTAGAATTGCAAATCACGTTGCTATTACGTAATTCAAAATTTTGTTGCTGCTACATACATGGACATCACATTAACACTAATCCAAAAGTGGAATTGTATGATTTCATAAGCATTCTCTTTGTGGCTCCTCCTCCATCACGTTTCTAATATAAATCCCTACTTAATGAGGTATGAAGGTCTTTTATCCAAGTGGTGTGGGCCCCACACTTTTGATGACTTAGGCCACAAAATCCTCTAATTGTGCCACCAAGTTACATGACTTAAGAGTCATTAATTTGGGTTTTGATCTAACATCATGGGCTTCCACGTTGAGGCCATCAATCTTATCCAAATATGCTTAATTAATTAGTTAGTCTCTCATTAAAAATCAATAACTATCCAATTATCACATAATTAAGTATTATCTCAAATTACTTAAAATACTACTCAGTTTTAATACACTTTATGTACCCTACTATCATGATCATGTGGTACCTTGTATGGCATAAGTCCATAAATACCGGGTATTATAGCTCGGGCCGTATTTTATCTCAAATTGACAAACTTTGACAAAAGTCATTCTCTTCGATTTGCTTACCCTCTCACATTCACGAATTTATTTTTTACTTGTTTGAAATAGCATAATACTTATAACCTCAAAATAATCTCATTCCCGAGCTTACGTCAATTAACTTACGATGAAATTTTAACGTACGAAAATGCGGGATTTAACATCTCATTTTCGAGCTTATATCAATTTACTTATGGCGTACTTCCATGTATAAAAACATGGGGTGTAACATACTTACTTGCAGTTCAGCAGATGTTTTACTAAAGCACATCTTTTTCTTGAAGCTATTCAGATACAAATAGTAGAAACTTGATGGAAAAACATAACATAGCTAATTCTAACGTCATCTAAAGCATGTTTTGCACTTTTTGTTTCACCATTTATTATTGTGGACTGCTTTAGATGTGCTATTTAATGGAGACCTTATGATGCTTGTAGGAGTAGTACCGGGGAAAATACTTCAAGAGCAACAACTGAAAAAGTGATAAAGTTCCTGTCAGTTGGATTATTTTCTATGGGGAGAACTAATTGGTATATTTCAAAAAAAAAACTTAAAAGTTGTGCAGTGTTTGTCATGATTGGAACTGATAACTTATAATCTTCTGATGTAGTAAGACTTTGTTGATTGATTAATGCAGTCGATATTACTTGGTGAGGATTAATTGTCATTTATTTTCATTACGTGATTTGCTTGGACTCTAGCACTTTTAAATTTTATCAACATTTCTTCCTCTGTATTTTAGGATTTTTGTGACTTGATCTTATTCATACTGAATGATATATGTTCCAACCGTACCACATCACAAAATAAATGGATCGCTTGCAACTTCCTTGACTTATGTAGAAATCTAACCTTTTTGCACTATCATATGTTTTTATGGATCTAAAAGGCATATATAATATAATCTCAACTTTGTTCACCTCGATTACTAAGTCTTTGCAGATTTTATCTTTAAGACATACGAGAATTATACTGAGAGTATCAACTGGAACTCATCACTTAACTAATCCACCTCGATTGCTGAGTTCTTTCTAGGTTTTATCTTTAAGAAGTATGAGAGTTATACATAGAGAATGGATTGAATCTTATTACTTATATCATCCATTACCACAAAAATCCTATACACCTCCTTCCCGTAGACTTTCTTCAGTTTCTTGCATCCTCTCTTCTAGTTGTACTTTCTAGCCTTGATTTTCTTCTCAGTTGGGTCATACAGTATTAAAAGATTTTCTTTCACGTGAAGTATTTGTTATATATATATTTTTTTTAATGATAAAAAAAAAACTTACTTTTATTGCAAAAAATCAAGGATCCAAAGAAGGAGGCCAAGAAAGAAGGAGGAAGAAATCAATGATCAATAGATGGAAAACTAAGAGAGAAGAAGAAAGCAAGAACATGTTGAAGATCAGAAGCAAAGATTGAGGAATCAATCACGCTCATGACTACGAGCATCAAGGAGAATAAATATTCGGTCTTGATCATTTATGAAAGTTAAGGGGAATCATATTAGTCAATTAGTATGGAAGATCTGCTGAGAATATTCGATTACGACATTCAAAGCAAAAGTCATCACGCTACATTTCAAGGTTCAAGTATAGAAAGTTCCACCCTTATTCTTGGAAGGAATCAATTAAGATATATTCTAAGGATCAACTCCTTGTGTTTTCCATCTCCTAAAGATCTGCACATATATATGCAGTAGAAGGCTCAACAGAAGACACATACTTTGATCGAATCATTACTAATCTTTTTGTTCTACTCCAAACAAGCATTGTAGTCTATTCTAAATTTACCGTGTAACTAGTGGAGAGAATAAATAGAGAAAAGAATCCCTATGTCACGACCCAAAATCCCTCCAAGGGATCGTGATTGCACCTAGTCTCTAAACTAGGTAAGCCTAACATTTTTCTGTAATAACATGGATATTTACTAACTTTAAATTAAATTAATCTGAACAAATTACTATACCCAAAACCGGTAGTACAAGTCATAAGCTCTACAGAGTTAGCTACCACTTCTATATAAACTGTTTGGAAAGGAGTGAAAACAGTTGAATACAAGTAAGAAGGTGACTCCAAAGCCTGTGATCGCAGCAGCAGGTTTACCTTGAGTATCCTCAGCAATGGTCCGCACAGCTACTAACAATCGACACCTGGATCTGCACAACAAAAATACGCAGAAGAGTAACATGAGCACACCACAGCGGTGCCTAGTAAGTATCAAGACTAACCTCGGTGGAGTAGTGATAAGGAACAGTCAAGACACCTACCGATCTAATAAACTGTATAAATATAAGCATAGGAACAACGGAACATGATGTATACATATAAAGACTACACACTATGGCTAACAATACAACAATCATGGTAAGGGAAGAAAAACAACAAGTAACAACGGAAATACCATAATAATGATATAGAAGAGCGAGCGAAATCACAAACCCAAAACCTAAATCACAAATACAGTAAAGGTAACCATTAACTCAAAACCTACGACAGTGTTCACATCAAGTCTTAGCCAACAGACTCCACGAAATACCGAAGCTCGAAAAACTTACAGCTCACGGGTCCCAATACTTGAACCCTAACACTTGGCATCATGTGCCCCCATCACAACTCATGGTCACGCTGATAACTCTCTTACTAACTAGAGCTACTCTCACATATATGACAAGTAGATGAGGGCATACATCTATACTCAGCAATATCAGGAGAACTTCATATCTAATGGGAGTGTTCAACTACGTGTATGCTTGTGCAAGTGCTTTAACATAGTTCCTACCAGCTAATAAGCATAAGGAAAAGAACGGACGGCACGTAAGATGTTTTCTCACAACTTCCACGAGATAAAACTCATACAGGTAGGCATACCACAACACAATATCAAGCAACAATAATGCCCCCAGGCCATCACAAATCATCACAATCAATCCCTGACATAGCCCACCTTGTCTCGCCACGTGTGCAATAATAACATAATAAGTGCTCGCCTTGTTTCGACACACGTGCATCATAATATTCCCACCTTGTCTCGCCACATGCGCAACCCACATATAAGCATATATATATATATACACACATCTACATCTCCCGCCTTGTCACGCCGCATGTGCAATATGTCAATAGTAGCAAGCAATAGCACGGCAGAAACCTCGTGCAACCCCATAACATAACCGCATGGCAGAAACCTCGTGCATCACAATATCAACAACCGCACGGCAGAAACC
This sequence comes from Nicotiana attenuata, assembly GCF_001879085.1. Classification (NCBI taxonomy): domain Eukaryota; kingdom Viridiplantae; phylum Streptophyta; class Magnoliopsida; order Solanales; family Solanaceae; genus Nicotiana; species Nicotiana attenuata. Next base: position 479,065 of record NW_017670529.1, read on the forward strand.
TCGTGCACCACCACAACAAGTACCACAACAACAATGACAATATATACAAGAACATGACAAGTAAATCAACTCGAGAACTTTCGATCACAAGGAGACGGTAAAACTAGCTCACAACGAATAACCACAATAGAGAATACTAAGCGTAATAAGAACAACTCAACAAGGGAGAAAATAATGTGAAGCAACGATCCCACAATATGTAGTTCAAAAACAAGGAAGCTAACACGAATCAAATAATTCCAAATAAGGAATGTCAACTAAATATAGGATACCTAAACTTCTTTTAAGGTTGGGCAAATTACGAAGAATATACAACAATTTCAATTAAGGATGAGCAGCGGAAAGATAATCGTAACCTCAATTAAGACTAAACAATTACAGGAGAGATAATAATGGTTTCCAGTAAAGACAAGCAGTTATGAAAGATAGCATGACAATAGAAGAGGTAAAAATCTTCAATTAAGCAAAATAAAAGTCAAATAGGCAATAAGAATGAATCATAAAGCAATTAATTCCAATAAAAGCATGTAGAGGTGAAAGTAGTAAATGGAAGCTCAATCATATCAAGAACAACTTCCTACTCACTGAATACAAGGACCTAAGAACTCTAAAAGGCCAACTTTCCACAAATAAGCCCGAACACGCACTCGTCACCTCGCGTACACGGACTACAATCAACATAGAAGACTCAAATCCTAAGGGGAAGTCCCCCACGCGAGGTTAGGCAAGATACTTACCTCAATCCGGCCAATTCAATACTCAATTTAGCTTTTCCTTTACCAATTCATCAACGCACGGCTCAATCTAGCCAAAAACAACTTGAATACATCAAACAATGCAAGAGAAAACAATTTCAATTAACAAAACTATGATTCTTATACAATTTGCAAAAGGTCAACAAAAGTCAACTCCCCGGGCCTGCACCTCGGAACCCAATCAAAATTTACAAAAACCGAACACCCATTCCGCTACGAGTTCACCCATACAAAAATTATCTAATTCCGATACCATTTGGTCATTCAAATCATCTTTTTTACATTTTTGAAAGATTTCAAATTTTCCCCCAAATTTTCCTTTAGATTCTCATGAATTTGATGTTAAATCTAAGATATAATCACAATATATAGTTGGAAGTTGATAAGAGACGCTTACCCAGTGATTTGGAAAAGTTTAGGTCTTTGGAAAATCGCCTATGGAGGTTTAGGGTTTGAGAAAATTAAAAAATGGGTGAAAATTCCATCAAAAATCTCACTTAACAGGCCTCGGATGTCGCATTTGCGAACCCTCGCAAATTGCGAACAAGGTAGGGCTGGCAGAAGCCGCATTTGCGACAAAAATTTCGCATTTGCGAACAAGGCATCGCAATTGCGGTGAAAAAGTTCGCATTTGCGACCACACCAGAAACCAGCAATTTTTCCCGACACGAAAATGAGTAACTTCCTCATATGATGTCCAAATTCGACGATTCTTTTTCCTGTGGCTCCGTAATTTCGATACGGATCTAATGCTTTATAAAAACTGAATTTGAATCTCATTTGCTCAATGTGGTATCATTTTTGCTTGAAGAAAAGACGATGAAACATTCAAAAACAAGCGCAACATAACCTAAACCTATCTGAAACTCACCCAAGCCCTCGGGGCTCCAAATCAAACATGCACGTAAGTCTAAAAATATCATACGGACTTGCTCGTGCGATCAAATCATCAAAATAACATCAAAACTATGAATTAAACCTCAAAACTCATGATTTTCTAACTTTTCAACCGGACGTCCAAATCACGCCAAATCAATTCCGATTCTCACCAAATTTCACAGATAGGACTTAAATATCATAACAAACTTGTACCAGGCTTCGGAACCAAAATACGGGCCCGATACCAATAAGTTCAAACATTAATTCATTTCTTTATTTCCTTTAAAAACCAGCACAACAATTTTCTTCAAAAAATGTTTTCTAAGGCTAGGGACCTCGGAATTCAATTCCGGGCATATGCCCAAGTCCCATATTTTACCGCGGACCTTCCGGGATCGTCGGAACACAGATCCAGGTCCGTTTACCAAAAATGTTGACCAAAGTCAACCAAAAAGCAAATTTTTAACTATAGAAATTACTATTTTTTCATATTTTCACATAAAAGCTTTCCGGTTTCACATTCGGACTACGCACGTAAGTCGATACACATAATATGAAGCTGCTCGTGACCTCAAGCTACCAAACCGGACGCAATTGCTCAAAGCAACCAGTTAGGTCGTTACACACTAGTTAGTCATTGTATCAAAACTAAGAGAAATACTTACACTGTGAAGAAGTTGTTGGTGTTGTTCAACAACATCAACACACTTGTACCAAAGATTTCAAGGAACTTAAAAGAGAACTACCTTGTAACCCAACGAGACTGGAGTAGGATTCACATTAAATTCGAACCAGTATAAAATATCTGGTGTCACTTACTTTCTGTAATTTTTTTCTATATTTACTTTATATCTACCTCACATCAAACGGAAAAATCAATCAACTACCTCATTAAAGAAAAGAATGGATAACAATTCGCTTCTTGTACTTTCAATTGGTATTAGAGCTGGTCTCACATCCTTACTCTTTTGTTTAACAACTAGATCATGTCAAACCAAGTAATTATCGGGGCACTATTTCAAGAAGGGACATCTCATGTAAGGCCTCCATATTTCAATGGACAACACTTTTCCCACTGAAAAGACCACATTGAAATATATACAGAGTCCTATGACGTCAAAGTATGGCGCGTAATAAAAAAGGGAGATTATCCACTTCCAGCAGCAAAGTCTGACAAGATAGCTGAAGGATAAACATCTACTGATCAAGTAGATATAGATGACTACTCTCTTGAGCAAATGGCAGTAATCCAAGACAAAGCCAAGGCACGAAATCTGTTATACAATGTCATCGGAGAAGAATATGAGAAGATCTCAAGATGCAATACAGCTAACGAAATGTGGGACAACCTGGAAGTTACCTATGAAGGAATGAGCAAAGTGAAGGAAATGAGGATAAATCTATTGATTCGTGATTATGAACTCTTTCAAATAAAAGAGGGTGAATCCATTGAAGAAATGTTTGCTCGATTCAGCAAAATCATTGGGGATCTGAAAGCTTTTGGTAGACCATACTCTAGTGGTGAACAAGTTTGAAACTTCTAAGAAGTTTGCCCACCACATGGCAGACAAAAGTAGTTACACTCGAATCTTAAGACATGGACAAATTATGATATTATGAACTGCATGGAGACCTTATAGCCTTTGAGAAAACACACCTAAAAATGTGGTCAGGAAGAAAAGAAGAAAGCATTTGCTTTTAAAACCACGACTAAAGGACCTGAGAACGACAGTGATGATGATGCATAGGCATTGGAAGAAGAAATTACCATGGTCTCGAGAAATATGAATGGATTGATGAGAAGATATAGAAACACTAAAAAGGGAAGAATGTCGTCCAGAAGAACCAGACAATACAATGAACAAGACAAGAACGATGGAAAATATTTTGAATATGAAAAATATGGCCAGGTTCAAGCTGAATGCCTGGATCTCAAAAGAAAAGTCTCTAGAGGATTTAATAAAAAGAAATCCATTAGAAGCTGGAGTGATGAAGACAGCTCAGAACATGAAGAAATAAAAAACTTGTGTTTGATGACCATTCTAGAAAATGAAATGAACAATTACTCAGGCTGATGGACCGATGGAGATGTATCATACGATGACAACAAGGAAGAAACTGAAAATTGCTTCATAGAATGCGGTGAAACAAGTGAGGTGAGATCGTTTGACTATGAAAGATGTAATGAATAGCAAGATATTCTTGATCTTACCGTAAAAGAGTCTCAAAAATTTCTAAATGAATTAAAGAGACTAAACAGGGAAAATAAAGATTGTACTTAAACTTGAAGTATGTGAAATCGAAAGAGATGTTCTTCAAGAAGATGTTCAAGAATTGCAATTGCAACTTAACGGCATGTGCAAATCCACCAGCCACGGCTCCATCAGGTCTAAACAAGAGACTTGTAAGTCAACTAGAAAAAATCCTGTTTTTAGAAATGAAACTACTTGCAAAGACACCACTAGTAGATCCAATGAAAAATTCATCATTGTTTGTCATTATTTCAATAAAACTGGTCATAAGTATTCCTTTTGTAGATTTCATAATTTAAATGTTGCCGGATGGATCTGGAAGCCTAAAAATATCCCTACTATTAATAGAACTACCCAAAAAAAATCCAAGCAAGCTTGGGTACCTAAATAAAGGTAATAATCTTTCTTTGTAGGAACACCATAGGAAGAGTCAAAAAGGAAAGTGGTATCTCGATAGTGCGTGTTCCAGTCACATGACGGGCGACAAAATCTATTCAAAGAAGTCACCAAAATCAGAGGAGGAAACGTCAAGTTTTGTGATGACTCAAAAGGCAAAATTATTGGCATCGGAATAGTTCCGTATAATAATAACTGTGACATTACCGAAGTTTATCTTGTAGCTGGACTAAATTACAATATGCTAAGCATCAGTCAACTATGTGACTCTAGGTATGAAGTGAAATTCAAGAAAACTAGTTGTGCTATTGAAGACGAATCAGGTAAAATCATTTTTCCGGGAAAAAGGTGGGGAACTGTCTACATCTTAGATTGCATTGAAAATCTGGATAGTCATATCTGTCTAGCATCGATATATGATGATCCTTGGCTTTGGCACAAGAAACTTGGCCATGCTAACATGCATTTGATTGAAAAAATGTCCAGACAAGAACTAGTTACGGGTCTTCTTAAGCTTAACTATTCTAGAAATCATGTGTGTGATGCATGTCAATTAGGAAACCAACCAAAACATCCTTCAAACCCAAAGATGTTGTATCCATAACCAAACCTCGTTACTGCATATGGATTTATTTGGACCTAATAGAAATGCTAATATTTGGGTAATATTTGTGACTCACAAAGATGAAGCTCTAAAGAACTTTGAGATTTTCTACAAGAAGGTAGGAAGAGAAAAAGGGTACCTTATCTCAACCATTCAAAGTGATCATGGATGAGAATTTGAAAGAGGATCATTTAAAGAATTCTACAATGAACAAGGATATACTTACAATTTTTCAGCACCTAGATCACCCCAGCAAAATGGGATAGTGGAATGCGAAAATCGAACTCTGCGAGACATGGCTAGAACCATGATACTGGAGCATTCTCTACCAAATCATTTCTGGGTAGAAGCAGTCAGCACAACTTGTCATATACTGAATAGAGGAGACCCATTCTAAAGAAGAATCCATATGAACTATGCAAAGGCAAGAGACATAACATTGGCTACTTTCACCCCTTTGGAAGCAAATGCTTTGTCCATAATAATGGTAAGGACAATCTTGGTAAGTTTGATCCAAGAAGTGATTAAGGTTTATTTCTCGGTTATTCTAATAACAGTAGATCCTTTAGAGTCTATAATAAGTGTACCTTGTGCATAGAGGAATCAGTTCATATTATTTTTTATGATAATAACTCTATGGCCGAGAAAGGAGTCATTGTAGGTGATGAAGATGTCAGCCAAAATGAATCCAAGACTAGTGAACCACTTGATCCAAGAGAATCGACTGACAACAACAATGAAACCTCAAATTTGACTAATGAAGTTACCGGCAAGAATGGCGAACCTCAAAAAAGAGTCGACTGCTCAACATGCTGAGACTGTACAAAACGAATAGAGAAGCGAACTTTTATATCCACAAAAATTTATTATATGAAATCTATACGACGGAATGAGAACCAGAGGAGCTCTAAAGAAAAAGGCCAATATTGCACTCGTATCTCAAATAGAGCCAAAGAAATTCGATGAACCTTTGAAAGACTCTAATTGGATATAATTCATGCAAGAAAAACTTGATCAGTTTGACAAAAATCAAGTTTGGACATTGGTACCCAAGCCAGCAAATGCAGCAAAAATTGTAACCAAGTGGGTATTCAGAAATAAATTGAATGAAGAAGGAAAAGTCATTTGAAACAAAGCAAGGCTAGTCGCACAAGGTTACTCCCAATAGGAAGGAGTCAACTATGACGAAACCTTTGCTCCGGTAGCTCGATTAGAATTAATCTGCATTTTGTTTGCATATGCTTCTTTTAAAGGTTTTAAATTATTTCAAATGGATATTCAAAGTGCGATTTAAATGGTTTTATTGATCAGAAAGTTTACGTTAAAAAAACCTCCTGGATTTAAAAACTCACAGTTTTCTTATCATATGTTTAAATTGACTAAGGCTCTCTATGGACTCAAACAAGCACCTAGAGCTTGGTATGAATGACTGAGTTTTTCTTATTAGTCACGGTTTCTCAAGAGGTAAGATTGTCACAACTCTTTTTATCAAAAGGTCATCATCAAGTAATCTTATTGTTCAAATTTATGTTGACGATATTATTTTTGGAAGTGCTAACTCTGTTTTGTGCGAGGAATTCTCACATTTCATCTAAAGCGTGTTTGAAATGAGCATGATGGAGAACTAACATTCTTTCTTGGACTTAAAACTCATCAATCAGACGAAGTACACGAAAGAACTGATACAAAAATTTGGAATAAGCAATGGAAAGGCTCTTGGAACTCCTATGAGTCCAGCCACCTCCATTGACAAAGATGAGTAAGTAAAACCTGTGGATGAATCAAAATATCGTAGGATGATCGGAACTACATCACATGGCTTATGGTACCCACATCTTAACAATTTTAAGCTTAAAGGTTTTTCAGATGCAGATCTTGTAGGAAATAAAGATGATAGGAAAAGCACAAGTAGAACATGCCTACTGCTAGAAAAATCACTCATCTCCTGAACAACAAGAAATATGGATCAGTTGCATTATCCACAACTGAGGCCGAATGCATTGCCATTGGACAATGTTGTGCTCAACTATTATGGATGACTCATAACTAAGTGATTATAACTTTTCTTTTAGACTTGTTCAAATTTTTGTGACAATTCTACTGCTGTTTTCTTGTCAAAACATCCTGTGCATCATTCTAGGGTAAAGCAAATAGATATCAAGCATCATTTTATTAGAGATCATGCTCTTAAGGGTGACATTGAAATATCTTTCGTTAGTACTGATGATCAATTAGCCAATATTTCACTAATCCTCTCTCGGAAGATAGATTTCAAAACCTTAGGGACTTACTTGGTGTTATTGCTTTCCCTAAATAGGCTTTCAAAATTTCTATATTTTAAAAAAGGTTTTGTATGCTAGTAATTTCGGTAGAAAATCTTTTCTTACTGAAGTATCACGTTATTACTTTCCTCCCGCCAGAAGCATTAATGAGACACCTCTGTTTTAGTCCTTTTTCCCACCTTTTTCGTATCTCGAGATGGAAACTAAATCAATCACTTGTGTCTTTTCCCTTTCTCCATACTCATCAGTCACATTGTTTCAATCACGACTCTTCACATTTCCCTCTCTCTAGAAGACTTCTTCTCATTTAGCCCTCACATTACAATCTTCACCCAATCCACAATGGCTAAAGCTTCAACAACCCTCTTGCCTCCACTCGCAATAGCACCCGCTCCAAAGGGAAGTTCTCCTCTCAACCATCAGAACCCGTCACTATTGGGTCCGATCACTCTAAAGCATTCTCATCTTCTAGGGCAGACTATCTGATGATGCTCGTAGCCTGATTGAAAAAGCCATAGGGAAGCATCCTATGGAACAAGGTGTTGAAGCCATAGAAAGTTAAGATAGACTTGGACAGCTTGCTGGAATAAGAAGTTAACTAGTGGATACACCTAACAGAGACAACTTTGTTGCTTTCAAGGGAAAATAGATTGTTATTGGAAGAGTCGTCAACCTGGAGGATATGAAAGCCCTAAATTACAAGGTAAAAGATTTCTTTGACTTTCAGGGAGGGTTAAATTTCTTTGCTCTAGCCCTTCCAAAGGTTTATGAAGATCTTGTTCATATGTTCTATGCAAACCTTCGTTCCCCCAAATCTGATAAGATTGAGTCTTTAGTATTAGGTCAACGTATTATTCTAGATTGTTCTACCTTTGATTCTTTATTTCAATGTAAAAGTTCTAGTTACTCTGCTTTGTTAAAAAATTCTTGGCCTGAAGATAGATGCCTTGCTGAATCCTTGCGAAATCAATTAAGGCCCAGTGGAATTAAATTTGAAACTCGTGATCTTTCCCACATTGTTGCCACCACCATACTTCCTAGAATAGGATCTTACACCACTCTATCTCAAAAAGACACATTCTTGGTCTACTGTCATCTTACAAAGCACAAAGTGAAGTTATCCTCATGGGTGATCAACTTTATGATTGAATGATATGAAGAACCATCGAGTCTTTCCTATGGCATGGTTATCACTCACCTCCCCGAAGCCTTCAATATCAATCTATCACGACCCCAAACCGGACCCCGTCGTGATGGCGCCTCTCGTAAAACAAGGCCAGCCGACACAAACCCCCAAACCAATTGACAGTTATAATAATAACTAATTAAGTCATTAATAAGTGATAAATCCCAAAATAGAGTGAACTAAATGCGGAAACAAACACAACCCGACATCAGGGTGTCACCTGTCATGAGCATCTAAAATCCGTCTAAGAGTATGAAAAGACAACATAGTCTAATACAAAACTAGAACAAGAGAAATAAAGGTAGGAAGGAGAAGCACTGGGCTGTGAACACCGAGCAGCTACCTAGTCAACTCCAAACAAGCCTGCTGGAAGTAAATCAGCCCTCGCTAGCGTGACCCGAGACTCTTGAATCTGCACATAGGGGTGCAGGGAGTAATGTGAGTACGCCAACTCAGTAAGTAATAAAAGTAAAGGCAGCTGAGCGATAAGAAAACATGTAAATACCCAGCAAAATGCAACAACGAGGCAGTGTAAAACCAGTACAATACAGTAAAACAGTGAAAGCTCATGAGAACTTCTTAGTTCAGTAAAACCTCCTTAAAACATCTTTCAGCAGTTCAAACGAGCGAATGAAAACAAGTAGAAAAGATAAGAACACAAATCAACCCCTCGAGCAAAATACCAATAGAACCAGCCCCTCGGGCTATCTCACAATCACTCGTAGCAGCCCCTCGGAATAACATGGAACAACATCAGCCCTCGGGCTATATCACATCACAAACAGGGTACTCGCGCTCACTGGGGGCGCGAGTACCAACATGCTCTCGGCCTCATATCAATCATAAGCCACCTCGTGGCACAATAAATCAGGCCCTTGGCCTCTCATATATCACAAATTAGTGTAACACGCTGCGGCACGTAGCCCGATCCCATAACATCCTCACAACATAGGCCCTCAGCCTCACTCAGTCAGAACTCACTCAAGCCCCTCGGACTGACAGTAAAACAAGTACTCAGCTTAAAATATCATTTATGAAATCAGGAGGAGTGAATAAAACCGAGTTATGAAAACAGTAAGAACATAGCATGACTGAGTGTAATATTAAATCGAAAACAATGAGGAAAACAGTAGTAAAAGCCCCTAAGGGTCCAAACAATCGGCACAAGGCCCAGACACGGCATTTAGCCCCAAACACAATAATATTTTCCAAAACATAACAATATCAAGTAATTTTCAAGTAAAATACGCGACTTAATAGTCGTACGGGATGGACCAAGTCAGAATCCCCAACGGTGCACGACCCTACGCTCGTCATCTAGCATGTGTGTCACCTCAAAGTAGCACAACGATGTGAAATCCGGGGTTTCATACCCTCAGGACAAACATTTACAATCATTACTTACCTCTATCCGGTCCAAACTCTAGCCCGCGATGCCTTTGCCTCTCGTCCCAGCCTCAACTCGCGTCGAATCTAACCAAAATCAGAATCATGACGTCAAAATATGCTAAGGGAATGAAGCCCATGTGAAAATAATCAAATTACGACACGAATCCTGAAATTAACCAAACCCGACCCCCGGGCCCACGTCTCGGAATCTGACAAAATTAACATCAATGGAATCCTTATCTTCCCACGAGTTCATGCATATCAAATTTACAAAAATCCAACCACAATTGACCCCTCAAATCCCAAATTCTAGGTCTCCAATTCCAAGCCCTAGTTTCTTCAATATTTACCCACAAATTTCCATAAAAGCCTAATCAATGAAATAACCCCATAGGAACGAGTTTTTTGTTCAAAAATCTTACCTCAATGAAGTTCCCTCTGATTCCCTCTTCAAAATCTCCACAAAAGCTCCAAAAGCCGTTTTAAAAATGTGAAGAAAGTCTGAAAATTGCGAAGGATGAAATATATACCTTCCGACCCAGGGATTCCGCACCTGCGGTCCATTTCCGCTTCTGTGGAACCGCTTCTGCGGTCTCACCCACCGCTCCTGCGGTTTTCACTTAACGGCCTGGGACCGCACCTGCGGTCGCATTCTCGCACCTGCGCCATCGCAGATGCGTCCAGATGCCCGCTTCTTCGGCTTCGCCTGACTCACCTCTTGGCCGCTTCAGCGGCTTGCTTCCGCATCTGCGGGAGTCGCACCTGCGGCCTCCCAACCGCAGTTGCGGTTATGACAGCAGCCTTAAAACTTCAGCTGCCAAACTTCAACTCCATAACCCACCGTCAACCATCCGAAATCACCCCGAGGCCCCCGGGACCTCAACCAAAAGCACGAACAAGTCATATACCACTATCCAAACTTATACAAATCTTCAAAACACCTCAAACAACATCGAATCAACCAAATCACATCGGATTCAAGCCTAAGGTTCCAAAAATCCTCCGAATTACGCTTTTGATCAAAAAGTCTATCAAACCACGTCCGAATGACCTAAAATTTTGTACACACATCCCAAATGACACAACGGACCTGCTACAACTCCCGGAATTCCATTCTGACCCCTATATCAAAATCTCACCTATCAACCGGAAAACGCCAAAAATCCAACTTCCCTTATTCAAGCCTAAAGCTACTCCGGACCTCCAAAACTCATTCCGATCACACTACTAAGTCCCAAATCACCTCCTGAAACTATCCGGATCATCGAAATTTACATCCGAGCCCTTATTCACATGAGTCAACATCCGGTTGACTTTTCCAACTTAAGCTTACTCAAAAGAGACTAAGTGTCTCAAACCTTACCAATACCATTCCGGTTTCGAACCGACTAACCCGATACCACTTAACACGGATAAACAAAGCATAAGAAAGCAGAAATAGGGAAAATGAAGCGGTAACACATGAAACGACCGGCCGGGTCGTTACATCCTCCCCTCTTAAACAAACGTTCGTCCTCGAACGGGTCAAGAAACATACTTGAAGCCTCGAATAGGTGAGGATATCTGCTCCGCATCTCCCGCTCGGTCTCCCAGGTAGCCTCCTCCACAGGCCGACCTCTCCACCGCACCTTCACTGAAGCTATATCCTTTGACCTTAACTTTCGAACCTGACGCCCCAAAATAGCTACCGGCTCCACATCATAAGTCAAATCATCATCTAGCTGTGCTGAAATCCAGAACATGCGAGGATCGCCCATGTACTTCCGAAGCCTAGAAACATGAAATACCGGATGCACACTCGACAAGCTGGGTGGCAAGGCAAACTCATAAGCCACCTCCCCAATGAACCGAGGACTCAATTTACCTTTCTTCCCAAACCTCATAACACCCTTCATGGGTGAAGCCTTCAACAGAACCTTCTCACCAACCATGTAGGACACATCCCAAACCTTTCTGTCAGCATAACTCTTTTGTCTCGACTGCGCTGTACGGAGCCTCTCCTGAATCACCTTCACCTTGTCTAAAGCATCCTACACTAAGTCCGTACCCAATAGCCTAGCCTAGCCCGGCTCAAACCAACTGACCGGAGATCTACACCTCCTTCCATACAAAGCCTCATATGGAGCCATCTGAATACTCGACTGGTGACTGATGTTATAAGCAAACTCCACGAGCGGTAGAAACTGATCCCATGACCTTCCAAAATCAATGACACAAGCGCGCAACATGTCCTCCAATATCTAAATAGTGCACTTGGACTGCCCGTCCGTCTGAGGGTGAAAAGCTGTGCTCAACTCAACCTGAGTACCCAACTCTCGCTGTACCGACCTCCAAAACTGTGAAGTAAACTGAGTACGTCTATCTAAAATGATGGAAACTGGGACGCCATGCAAACAAACAATCTCCCGGGATATATATCTCTGCCAACCGCTCTAAATAATAGGTAGTACACACAGGAATGAAGTGCGCGGACTTGGTCAGCCGATCCACAATTACCCAAATAGCATCAAACTTCTTCAGAGTCCGTGGGAGCCCAACTATGAAGTCCATGGTGATCCGCTCCCACTTCCACTCTGGAATATCCATCCGCTGAAGCAAGCCACCTGGTCTCTGATGCTCATATTTCACCTGTTGACAATTGAGACACCGAGCTGCAATCCTACAATGTCCTTTTTCATTCTTCTCCACCAATAATGATGTTTCAGATCCTGATACATCTTTGCGGCACCCAGATTAATAGAATACCGCGAGCTAAGAGCCTCATCTAGAATCAACTCTCGAAGACCATCCACATTGGGCAGGCATATTCGGCCCTGCATCCTCAATACCCCGTCATCACCAATGGTCACATCTCTGGCATCATCATGCTGAACGCTGTCCTTAAGGACAAGAAAATGAGGGTCATCACACTGGCGCTCTCTGATGCGATCAAATAAGGAAGCTCGAGAAATCACACAAGCCAATACCCGACTGGGCTCCAAAATATCTAACCTCACAAACCGATTGGCCAAGGCCTGAACGTCAACTACAAAAGATCTCTCCCCAACAGGAATATATGACAAACTCCCCATAATCACCGCCTTCCGGCTCAAAGCATCGGCCACCACATTGGCCTTCCCCGGGTGATACAAGATAGTAATATCATAATCCTTTAGCAGCTCCAACCATCTCCGCTGCCTCAAATTGAGATCCTTCTGCTTGAACAAGTGCTGGAGGCTACGATGATCAGTAAATACCTTGCAAGACACACCATACAGATAATGCCTCCAAATCTTCAACGCGTGTACAATGGAAGCCAACTCCAAATCATGAACAGGGTAGTTCTTCTCATGGGGCTTCAACTGACGAGAAGCATAAGCAATAACTTTACCCTCCTGCATCAATACACATCCAATACCCACTCTCGAAGCATCACAATACACTTTATATGAACCTGAAGTTGATGGCAATACTAATACTGGAGCTGTGGTCAAGGCAGTCTTGAGCCTCTGGAAGCTCTCCTCACACTCATCTGACCACTGAAATGGAGCACCCTTCTGAGTCAACTTGGTCAAGGGCGATGCGATAGATGAGAATCCCTGAACAAACCGGCGGTAATAACCCGCCAAACCAAGGAAGCTGCGAATCTCTGTGGCTGAGGACGGTCTGGGCCAACTCTGAACCGCCTCTATCTTCTTGAGAATATCCGAGTCCCTTATCTTTAGCTGGTGATACCTTGAGCGAAGATCAATCTTGGAGAACACCCTCGCTCCCTGAAGCTGGTCGAACAAATCATCAATACGAGGCAGGGGATACTTGTTCTTAATTGTGACCTTGTTCAACTACCTGTAATCAATGCACATCCTCATGGTGCCATCCTTCTTCTTCACGAACAGAACAGGTGCACCCCACGGTGAAATACTAGGACGAATGAACCCCTTATCGAGGAGCTCCTGAAGTTGCTCCTTCAACTCCTTCAACTCCGCTGGTGCCATACGATACGGTGGAATAGAAATGGGATGAGTGCCCGGCACCAGATCAATACCAAAATCGATATCCCTGTCCGGTGGCATGCTCAGGTCTGTAGGAAACACATCTGAAAAATCCCTCACAACTGGAACAGAATCAATGTTGGGAGTCTCTGCACTAACATCCCTTACAAATGCTAAGTATGAAAGACAACCTTTCCCAACCATACGTTGGGCCTTCAAGAATGATATTACCCTGCTGGGAACATAATCAGACAAACCTCACCACTCAGTCCGTTGCACACTCAGCATAGCTAACGTCACTGTCTTGGCATGACAGTCTAAAATAGCCCGGCATGGAGATAACCAATCCATGCCCAATATCACATCGAAGTCTACCATGCATAACAACAGAAGATCCACTTGGGTCTCCAGACCCCCAATAGACACAACACGACCGATATATACGGTCTACCATAATAGTATCGCCCACTAGGGTAGAGACATGAACAGAAGAAACGAGGGACTCGCAGGGCGTATCCAAATAATGGGCAAAGTAAGATGACACATAAGAGAAAGTAGAGCCAGGATCAAATAACATAGAGACATCCCGGCGGCAGACTGAGACAATACCTGTAATTACTGTATCTGAAGCAACAGCATCAGGTCTAGCTGGAAGTGCATAGAAACGGGCCTGACCACCACCGAATCGACCTCCCCCTCTTGGGCGACCCCTAGATGACTGTCCTCCACCCCTAGCTGTCTGGGTGGATGGTGAAGTAACTGGTGCCGAAGTCGATGGCTGACCCCTCCGCTGAGATGAACCCCCAAGGCGACGAGGACACTGCCTCCATATATGTCCCAACTCTACACACTCATAACAACTCCCTGGTGCCGGAGGTGGGGACTGAAGGTGACCCCTAGCACCAGAATGACTAGCAAACGCACCTGGCATAGAAGATTCCTAAATTGATGGAGCACAGGACGAACCCTGGGCTAGAAGGCCACTGAGTGAGGAATGACCTTGCTGAGAACCGTGAGAACCATGGCCCGCTGATGCCCCACGATAACCTGGGCGAGCTGACTGAGCATGCCTAAATGGGCAGCCTTTACCGTGCTAAAACTGACCCCTCGAAGGAGCACCCCCGAAACTACCAGATCCTCGAGGCCTCTTGGCCTCCCTCTCCTCTTGCTCCTGGCGACGAACTGACTCAATCTCACGAGCAATATTAACAACCTCCTCAAACGTAGCACCTGACACCCTCTCCCTGGTCATGAGAATCTGAAGCTGATATGTGAGGCCATCAACGAACCTCCTGATCCTCTCTCTCTCCGTAGCAACCAACCAGATAGCATGACGAGCTAACTCGGAGAATCTCATCTCGTACTTGTAACAGCCATGTCCCCCTGTTGCAACTTCTCGAACTGCCTATGCAGCTCCTCCCTGCGGGACTGTGGCACATACTTCTCCAAAAAGAGAGCGGAGAACTGCTGCTAGGTAAGGGGCGCCGCACCAACAGGCCTACGCCTCTCATATGCCTCCCACCAAGTGAAGGCAGCTCCCGTAAACTGAAAAGTCGTGAATGCGACCCCACTGGTCTCCAGAATACCCGCGGTGCGAAGAATCCTCTGACATCTATCCAAGAAACCCTGGGCATCCTCGCTCTCTGCACCACTGAAGGTCGGAGGCTGAAGTCTGCTAAACCTTTCCAATCTGCGTTGCTCGTCCTCTGGCATAACTGGAGCTACATAACCCTGAGCAGCTGCCACCGGCTGAGCTAGTGGTGCCTCCGGTGTCTGCAATCCCTGAACAACTTGATCGGGTGTGAGGGCGGCGGGAGTCTGAGTGCCTCCCACGGCTTGAGAAGTGGCTGCGGTAGTAGAAACTGCGACTGACTGAGCAAGACTCGTACACATGGTCAAGATATGGGCCAAGGTCTCCTGAAGACCTGGAATCACAATGAGCACAGCTGGTGCCTGAGCTGGAGCGGTCCACAACTTGGACCTGATCCTTAATTGGGGCGGCGGTGGATCTGCAGGTGCTGCCCTAGCTGCTGTACGGGCCACACCTCTGCCCCTACCATGGCCTCGACCGCGTCCTCAGCCTCTAGTGGCCCCAGCTGGTGGTATTGGTGGTCGTCCATCCTAACCGGTCACTCTTGTCCTCACCATCTGTGAGAGAATAGAATAACAGAAGCTTAGTACTCGAATCAACACATTCGCACGACAAGAATTTCAAGAATATGAAGTTTTCCTAAAGGTTCTGCAGCCTCCCGAGGATAAATACAGACGTCTCCGTACCGATCCGCGAGACTCTATTAAACTTGCTCATGACTCGTGAGACCTATGTAACCTAGGTTCTGATACCAACTAGTCACGACCCCAAACCGGACCCGGTCGTGATGGCACCTCTCGAGAAACAAGGCCAGCCAACACAAACCCCCAAACCAATTAACAGTTATAATAATAATTAATTAAGTCATTAATTAGTGATAAATCCCAAAATAGAGTGATGTAGAACAAATACGAAAACAAACACAGTCCGACATCGGGGTGTCACCAGTCATGAGCATCTAAAATCCGTCTAAGAGTATGAAAAGACAACATAGTCTAATACAAAACTAGAACAAGCGAAATAAAGGTAGGAAGGAGAAGCATTGGGCTGCGAACGCGGAGCAACTACCTAGTGAACTCCAAACAAGCCTGCTGGAAGCAAACCAGCCCTCGCTAGCATGACCAGAGACTCCTGAATCTGCACACAGGGGTGCAGGGAGTAATGTGAGTACGCCAACTCAGTAAGTAATAAAAGAAAAGGCAGCTGAGCGATAAGAAAAAACGTAAATACACAGCAAATTGCTACAACGAGGCAGTGTAAAACCAGTACAACACAGTAACAGTGAAAGCTCATGAAAACTTCGTAGTTCAGTAAAACCTCCTTAAAACATCTTTCAGCAGTTCAAACGAGTGAATGAAAACAAGTAAAAAAGATAGGAACATAAATCAGCCCCTCGGGTAAAATACCAACAGAACCAGCCCCTCGGGCTATCTCACAATCACTCGTATCAGCCCCTCGGGCAATAACATGGAACAACATCAGCCCCTCGGGCTATATCACATCACAAACTGGGTACCCGCGCTAACTAGGGGTGTACAGACTCCGGGAGGGGCCCCTTATGGCCCAAGCGCAATAACAAGCCATCTCGTGGCATAATCAACAGGCTCTCGGCCTCATATCAATCACAAGCCACCTCGTGGCACAATAAACCAGGCCCTCGGCCTCTCATATATCACAAATCAGTGTAACACGCTCCAGCGCATAGCCCGATCCCATAACATCCTCACAACATAGGCCCTCGGCCTCACTCAGTCAGAACTCACTCAAGCCCCTCGGGCTGACAGTAAAACAAGTACTCAGCTTAAAATATCATTTACGAAATCAGGAGGAGTGAATAAAATCGAGTTATGAAAACAGTAAGAACATAGCATGACTGAGTGTAATATTAAACCAAAAATAGTGAGGAAAACAGTAGTAAAAGCCCCTAAGGGTCCAAACAATCGGCACAAGGCCCAGACACGGCATTTAGCCTCAAACACAATAATATTTTCCAAAACATAACAATATCAAGTAGTTTTCAAGTAAAATACATGACTTAATAGTCGTACGGGATGGACCAAGTCACAATCCCCAACGGTGCACGACCCCACGCTCGTCATCTAGCGTGTGCGTCACCTCAAAGTAGCACAACGATGTGAAATCCGGGGATTCATACCCTCAGCACAACATTTACAATCATTACTTACCTCTATCCGGTCCAAACTCTAGCCCGAGATGCCTTTGCCTCTCGTCTCGGCCTCAACTCGCGTTGAATCTAACCAAAATCAGAATCATGACGTCAAAATATGCTAAGGGAACGAAGCCCATGCGAAAATAATCAAATTACGATGCGAATCCCGCAATTAACCAAGCCCAACCCCCGAGCCCACGTTTCCGAATCTGACAAAATTAACATCAATGGAATCCTTATCTTCCCATGAGTTCATGCATATCAAATTTACCAAAATCCAACCACAATTGACCCCTCAAATCCAAAATTCTAGGTCTCCAATTCCAAGCCCTAGTTTCTTCAACATTTACCCACAAATTTCAATAAATTTCAAGCCTAATCAATGAAATAACCCCATAGGAACGAGTTTTTTGTTCAAAAATCTTACCTCAATGAAGTTCCCTCTGAGTCCCTCTTCAAAATCTCCCCAAAAGCTCCAAAAACTGTTTTAAAAATGTGAAGAAAGTCTGAAAATCGCGAAGGATGAAATATATACCTTCTGACCCAGGGATTCTACACCTGCGGCCCATTTCCGCTTCTGCGGAACCGCTTCTGCGGTCTCACCCACCGTTCCTGCGGTTTTCACTTAACGGCCTGGGACCGCACCTGCGGTCGCATTCTCGCACCTGCGCCATCGCAGATGCGTCCTGATGCCCGCTTGTGTGGCTCCGCCTGACTTACCTCTTGGCCGCTTCTGCGGCTTGCTTCCACATCTGCGGGAGTCGCACCTGCGGCCACCCAACCGCAGATGCGGTTATGGTAGCAGCCATAAAACATCAGCTGCCAAACTTCAACTCCAAAACCCCCCGTCAACCATCTAAAATCACCCCGAGGCCCCCGGGACCTCAACCAAAAGCACGAACAAGTCATATACCACTATCCAAACTTATACAAATCTTCAAAACACCTCAAACAACATCGAATCAACCAAATCACATCGGATTCAAGCCTAAGGTTCCAAAAATCTTTCGAATTATGCTTTTGATCAAAAAGTCTATCAAACCACGTCCGAATGACCTAAAATTTTGTACACACATCCCAAATAACACAACGGACCTACTGCAACTCCCGGAATTCGATTCTGACCCTTATATCAAATCTCACCTATCAACCGGAAAACGCCTAAAATCCATCTTCGTCAATTCAAGCCTAAAGCTACTCCGGACCTCCAAATCCCATTCCGATCATACTCCTAAGTCCCAAATCACCTTCCAAAACTATCCGAATCATCAGAATTCACATCCGAGCCCTTATTCACATGAGTCAACATCCAGTTGACTTTTCCAACTTAAGCTTACTCAAAAGAGACTAAGTGTCTCAAACCTTACCAAAACCATTTCAGTTTCGAACCGACTAACCCGATACTACATAGCACGGATAAACAAAGCATAATAAAGTAGAAATGAGAAAAATGGAGCGGCAACACATGAAACGACCGGCCGGGTCGTTACACCATCTCTCAAACTACCTGTATGTGTCAGTCTCCAAGTGTTACAATACTAGAGCGTTTGTTAGCATGTGTTATATTATTGTGGATGGTGCTTGGATAAAGAAGAAGGAAACTGAAGCCAAAATGGTCCCCTCACTCCAAGGTAAAAGTTGATACTCCTCAGGCTGTTGTGAACAACTCAGAGTTACTTGAAAAGATTGTTGTACTTGATGAAAAGTTGATTGCAATCAAGGATCTGCTCCTTACCACTCCGTCCTCAGTTGGAGATAGCTGCAAAATCTTTAAAGAGATAGGTATAGATGTGCCCAAGCTGCGAAATGCTCCAGAAGACCACATGAAGTTCATAATCATGTCGATTGTATTGATCACGTCCAAATGCATACCTCTAAAGAGGTATGACACGGTCGTTTGCAATAACAAAACCTAACAAAGATTCGGGATCGAATCCACAGGGAGCTAAGATAGGAGTTAGTAGTAAGTATTCAGAAAAAGTGAAGTATCTAGATTGTACTTCTACAAATATGGTTTTGTTTCTACTTCTAAAATTAAGCTAATGATTGCAACTCTAAAGATATAAAACTAGAGAAGATTGTTTTTGAGTGTTTTTCAAAGATATAAAAAGGCATAGGTCTTTGACCATGACCTAGGTGTTTACCTAATGGGATAAAGACTTTTATGCTCGTTTTATTGACTGGGGTGTATTATAGCTCACAACACTACGTTTCCCACTCAATACCTCTCGGTAGAGAGTGGTTTTGCCTAATTTGGCTTTCTCAAGACCAAATGGGTATCTACCAAAATGTTTGTTAAGAGCTCAAGACGAGTTGTTACTATCTCTAGGTTGAACCCTTTAAATGGGTTAATCAATCTCTCTATTGATCCAATTCCTTGTTAGCTAAGTTAACCTAGACTAGGTCCCTCTTTCTCGAAAAGAGACTAAGTCAAATAGACATGAATCAATGTTTGCAACCATTAATTCCACAAATGAAGCATGAACCAAGCTAAATAACAAATACCAATTCATAAAAAATCATAAAATTATTTACCCATAAGGTTTACACACTAGGGTTGGGTCAAAACCCTAGTAAAAATCTAGCTACTCATAGTGGGTGTAGAAGAAAACAAAGAAGAAAAGATAATAAAGCTCATATTGAAAGATTAAAATAGAGAAATCCAATGTTGAATCACCAAAATAGGCTAAAGCTTCCTAAAACAGCAAAGAGAAACGGCTACAGTACTTGGAATATTCAAAACTTCACCTAATTTCGTGAAACTCTTCTATTTATACAAAGCTGACAATTTGGGACAAAATGCCACTCGGGAGGTTCTGCGGCCACACAATTCCATGTGCGGTCCGCACAATTCTTCATCTTGAAGGAGCTGGGGATCTGCTGCCGCATAATTCTTGACTGCGGCCGCAAGGCATCGTTTCTGTGGTCCGCAGATTTATCACTGCAGCTGCAACTTAGTCTTCTGCGGTCCGCACCTATACTTCTGTGGCTGCAAGGCACTTCATCTATGGCTGCACAATTCTTGTGCGGTCTGCAATCTCGAGGGACTTGGAACTTGGGAATTTGCACACTCTCTGAAATTTGTTCCTAGCCCATCTCTTGCGGCCACACAATTCATGTGCGGTCTGCAACATGCTCAAAAGTCTGATGGGCTTCCCTTCATCATCTGCGGGCCGCAGATGAAATTCTGCAGTCCAAACTTTGTGAACTTCTGTGCCTTTTATTGCCTTAAGTTTAGATTTCTCCTTTTTGAGTCATATTTCATCTCAGAAATCCGACTTCCAACATTTCTGCAATTTAGCACATTTCATCAGTATCGGAAACACAATTCAATGCTTTTAGACTAAGACAAAAGCTAAAAGGCGCTAATAAGTAATCAAAATCCCTACTTATCAACTCCCCCAAACGTAAGTCTTTGCTTGTCCTCATGCAAATAAAATAGTTCCCACTTCCAAAAGTTAAGGGACATTACAGCTAGCCATGGGTGAACCATTCACAGCTCAGTTGGGACCAACAATTACCCAAACTGCTCATGCATTATTGACAAGGCAACAAGTTAAACATTTATGCACATATAGCTCTACTGCGACATTCGAGCATCAAGGGTTGACTTTACTCATCAAGGACTTTCGTTCTATCTTGTAGGTCATGGTGGATCCAAAACTCCTCCTCCTTTACTATCCATTTGCCAAGCTCACCGAAGAATGTAACACTATATTCAAAAATTTATGAAAGGTTCACTCATCTCTCTCAAGAGAATGTCACAAGTACGGCTTTCGGTACCATAAGCTTGTCCCTCATGTAGATCACCACTAATGTAGCTCACTCGGCTCAAAATCAAGTAGGACTTCTTTCGGGAAATAATGAAGGATTTTGGATCAGGGATTGATACAATATGGATAAGTGGTTACACATTCCTTAAGCAATCCATCTTTTAACTCTTGGCTCACACTTTGTCGATTCCTTGAGGCACTTTCTTTTCCTTGGGGGACTAGAGAGACTTAACATCACTCTTTCTTGATCATTACATTCATATTTCATGTTTTGGATCATTGCCTATCTTTAAGTCCCTTCAACTTTTTCATTTATTCAATTTTTACATTTCTCTTTTTGTTCTTTTCTTTTCTTTGCCTTTCCTTCTCATCATTTCTTTTCACTTTTTGTGCCTTGATACCTTTTTTCAATTTCCTCGTCTCTCCCCCAAACTTACGTTTTTAGTCAATTGTTTCACATGAATGTTAAGAAAAGCTTGGGTGCCAAGAGATGGTCACTATAGAACGGGTAAAGGCTTGTAACATGGTTTTCAAATGAGAAAGGCTAAAGGCTTGAAGGGGTTAACTAGGGATGACATCATTGGTAGGCAATAGAAAACTCAAAAATGGGCCAAGGAAAGCCTACAATCACTTCTCAAGACAAGAAAAACTTAATATTTCACCTTAAAACACATTCGGGGCATGTTCTAGAACTTTCGCACGGGTACTTGGACTAGCAACAAAGCATCTCACCCCTCACGCAACTACATTGTTAAAGAGGATAGAGTTGAGGGCCCAGAACGACCACATTCAAGATTGAAGATCACTATGGTCCAATTAGACCACTCGATGGTATCAAAGTCAACACAAGAGTCACAAAGTCACTAACTAGAGCTATTTCCTTTTAAAAATCCTTGTCTCTAACCATAAGCACGTAGTTAAATGTGTTGGTGACCAATGACGCATGTTTGACTCTTTGAGTTTGACTTAATCAGGTCTATTTATTTATTACTACTACAATTATTACCTAAACACAAAATGGACTCATTCCCTTAAGAAGATTGTCATGTCATCCATCGTTGGGAAGAGTCACCCGGTTCACATAGAAAACTACCTTTGGAAAGAACCGCGGCATTAAGAAAACCAAAGGCTTATTATCTACTGAAACATAACAAGAAGCTACTAAATAAAAAAGAAGCTACTAAATCAAATACTAACTACTAAGGAAATAAACATAAAGAAGCTACAAAACAAAAACTATTGAAAGTAGAACGAATGGCATAATGAGAGATAAAGAGAAGATAATACATAATGAGAGAAGATAGAGAATAAAATCATGAGATACCAGAGAGAATATATACATCATGAGAAAGAAAAGAAGAAAATAGTATCAAGTTAAGTATAGGCCAACTGTCTCAGAATCAGTAAATAAGCTCAAATAAACTCCACCCCCCCTCCCCCCAAATAAAAATAAACATTGTCCTCAATGCTTTCAAAGTAAGAGTAAAGGAAGGGAAAGAGTGAACAAGACTCCCTATGGCTCCTTGGACATCTTTGTGTCCATAGCAGCGTCACCACCCTCAGTCTCCTCTAATTGGATCTCATCATCCTCAACTCTGGGAGTGGCTGGGTTGGTGAACGTCTAGCGCACTACCTCGGCAGTGTTGGCAACCAAGTCTGGATCTTCAGACTAGCCAGCTGGTGCCACTAGAGCTGATGGTATTGCTAGTGCTACTGGTGTTGTAAGTGCTGGATCAATCAGAATCTCAAATGGAAGATCTCCAGCTGCTGCAATCTTGGTCACCTCTCTCTGGAGCTTGTCAACTGACTTCTTGGAAGCCTGGGACTTTCTCATTTTCTTTATTTCCTTTCTCAGCTCCTCAATCATTGCCCCATGCTATACCAGAGTGTTCATGACAGTAGTCTGGTTCTCCAGGAGCTTCTTCAATGTATCTTCCACTGTCGGAGGAACCCAAGGTGCCGGGATGGATGACTGTGCTGCAACAGTATTGGATATGTCAGACAGCTTTACAGTGGCTATCTGCATTCAGTTTTTGAGGCTTGCCAGTGTTTGGGAGACTCGCAGCGTAGAAAGTTGAGTAGTAGGCACAGGCACCGGCTTCAAAGCCGAGGTGGAACATGTGATAGGAATAGCAGTGGGATCTAAAAATGGTGGTGAAGGCATCGCTGCGGCACCGGAGGATGGCTCGGCTGAAGTAGTGGACCCTCAACTGTCTTAGCAACTACCACAATTGGCTCGTCAGATTGGCCCACAGTGGTAGGAGGCTGACCCTTCTTCTTTGGGTTCGTAATGTCCATTAGAGAATACTATAAGAACGGCTTCTTTAGCCGGACCTTCGTATCATAATCCCTCGGCTCTACCCCTGCATCTGTGAGATACTCAGTGATAGTGTTGGGATACGGGTAAGACAAGTCAGCTTGCCTCCCGATGACAGAGATGTTGGCCAACATCACTGCACCCACATTTATCGGGTACCTAGCCATGATAGAAGCAACTAGAACTGCCCGCGGGATTGGAATATAGGCCTCATTCTGGCACTGATCTAGTCTACCACAGACAAAGGTCTGCCACCCCTTCGCCTCAAAGCTCAGGGTGTTCCACTGAATAGGAACCCCTGTTGTGATCGATGGTGGTGGTGGCCTAGGAGCTACTAACTTCTCTGCCAACCAGGGACGAGCTTCCTCCCCGAGTGCACACTGTTGATACCCAGTCTTTCCCTCATATATTTCAAAATGCATACATACTTTCAAAATAGTGCATGAGCATCAACCAGTATTTTTCCATAATTTTCCTGTAATTTTAAAAGGATTTTATAATTTATTCTAGCATTTTATTATATAAATAATTAGTAATTGCATCACAAACATTTTTATGATAATTTTATTGCTTAATTTTATCATTTATATTTGTACTAAGCTTTAATTATTTCATGAATGGCGATATGCACATGTTAGGGTTATAATTGCAATAACTTTGCAATAATGGCCCATGTGTGCATAATTACCTTATTTCATAAAAAAATCACCTTTTATATTTTTATAAAACTAAGTAATTATTTTAAATAATTTTCATGCACAAGTGATATTTTTATCATTTATAATTTATTTTATAAAATTGTTTTATTAAGTTAATTGGGTATTTAAATAATAGCCCTTTTTTCTTAATTATTTTTTCGGACTTAACCCAATTACGCCAGCCCAATTACTTAAAATCCTAGCCCAATCCGCCCCAGCCCAAATTAAACTAACCCAATACCCATAACCCAATTTTTAACCCGCCTAACCCCAAACTCAATCTTGGCCGTCGATCTCAAGAGATCAACGGTCCAGGATACTCTTTCCTTTTTTAGTATCCCTAACCCCCCTAACCCTAGTCATTTCTCTAATTTTGCCACCCTAAAATCCCTTCGCTCCTCTCTTCTCTCTCAGACGCTCCCCTAATCCTAGCCGCCATCACCGGAGAATACGCCGTTCCATGGGGTTTACCTTTGATTTTAGGCCCCAGTCGGCCTCTTACCTTCACTGGTTGTTCGATTTTGTTGTTATCTGAAGGAATCTAGAAGAGATTCAACTCAGACTTGGCTTCAAACTCTTCATTTTCCTGATGAACCTGCCTTGTGTTCATCGTTATGTTTGTGAGTATTGTTATCTTTATGTTATGGCTTAAAACTCGGGTTCTTAACTGGATTTTTCTCACCTCGTTCCATTCTTCAAAACCCTAATCTCTTTCTACTCGAGTCTGTTCAGATCTTTGTAGATCTGAGATGCTTTTGAGGTTATCTGATATTTCTCTTCGAAAATCTTCTATTTTTCTTACAATTAATCGATTTTAATGTTTCTCTAAAACTANCCTGGGGAATGGATGTCATTGGTCCGATTGAGCCCACTGCTTCAAACGGACACAGGTTTATTTTGGTAGCCATTGATTACTTCACAAAATGGGTAGAGGCTGCATCTTACAAAGCTGTAACCAAGAAAGTCGTCGCAGACTTTGTCAAAGACCATATTGTTTACCAATTCGGAGTTCCTGAGTCTGTTGTTACTGATAATGCCGCCAACCTCAACAGTGATCTGATGAAAGCTATGTGTGAAACTTTCAAAATCAAGCACAAGAATTCCACAGCCTACAGACCTCAGATGAATGGAGCCGTAGAAGCCGCCAACAAAAACATCAAGAAGATACTAAGGAAGATGGTAGAAAACCACAAACAATGGCACGAGAAGCTACCTTTTCATTTATTGGGATACCGCACTACAGTTCGCACATCAACCGGAGCAACTCCCTACATGCTGGTTTATGGTTCCAAGGCCGTCATCCCAACCGAGGTAGAGATTCCTTCTCTAAGAGTCATACAGGAAGCTGAACTCAGCGATGCGGAGTGGGTAAAAAGTTGCTATGAACAATTGGCCCTTATCGATGGAAAAAGGATGAACGCAATGTGTCACGGTCAACTTTATCAAAATAGAATGTCCAAAGCTTTCAACAAAAGGGTCAAACCGAGACAATTTGAACCAGGACAGTTGGTGCTGAAGAAGATCTTCCCATACCAAGATGAAGCCAAAGGGAAATTATCTCCCAACTAGCAAGGTCCGTACATGGTTCACAGGGTGCTGACAGGAGGAGCACTCATACTCGCAGAAATAGACGGAGAAATCTGGCCAAAACCAATCAATTCAGACGCAGTCAAGAGATACTATGCTTAGACTATTTGCATTTCCTCATCTGATGTAATTGAAATATGCTTGACCTGATTCCCATTTAAGAGGGGATACGTAGGCAGCCCTATGGGTTCGGTCATATCTTAATAAAATTTCCATTTCCCCAAAGATCAAAAACTGGGGTAGAATTTTGAGGAGGACCCTCAAAATTCCGGAGCAAGTCCAGCTGACACCAACATATGTCAAACAGTCAGGAGTCGGTTAAGAAACTGGGGCAGAATTTTGAGAAGAATTCTCAAAATTCCGAAGGAGGTTCAACAAGACCCGTTACTCGCAAGCGGCCGAAGGATCATCTACCAACTGGGGTAGAATTTTGAGGAGGACCCTCAAAATTCTAACATAAGGAAGTTGCAGTGTCTCTGAAATGTGTTACATTCACTGGTTGATCTAAATTACTTGATATTTCAATATGTTTCCAAATAACTCTATTTTTATCAATAATTGCATATTTTTCGAAAACTCTATTTCCGTAACAGTCAGGCACGAACCAACCCCCCCTCCCNCCCACCCACCTACCTACTACTTACTACTACGTACGTACTACGTACTACG